>NW_022280035.1:6757555-6799768 GCF_004355925.1 Anarrhichthys ocellatus | reverse complement strand
CACACACACACACACACACACACACACACACTCATAAACACACAGTTTTACAGCCAGAATTGTCAATGCTCTCACCTGCCAGCTCCAGACAGGCAATGTGTTCCAGATCAGATCAAACTCCAGGTTGCCCATTTTGATTTCTAAAAGCAGCTGTATGACACTTTGTTACCATGACGACACTCACAGTCCGGTCTGGTCTGCTGTCTGTTGGCATACAAATAGACAGGGGGGGTTGTGATTCAGTCCAGGACTATGAGATGATACTGGCCAGCAGACAATCAAAGAAAAGAATGATTAGACCTCAGCCATTGGGCTGCTGGAGGACCTGGCACCGGCCCTTAATCAAACTATGATGATACAGCAACAAGCTGCGAGCCTTGAACCCCAACTTCTCCGACTTTGTGGTTTGTTTCCTGAAAACAACCTTCACGGTCTATAGTTTGATCTGTTGTGACAGGGGTAGAAACAGGGGTGGGGCTAGAGGGGCGACAACCCAACCAACCTATAGTCAGAAGGTAGTGAACAGATCTACCAGGAGCTCCTGGACCAGAGCCTCTGCATTAAGTGACTGTTTACAACCACAAAGAGATTCAAAACGACCAAAAAGAGACTCAAAACAAATAGAAAGAGACGTAGAAGGAACTTAAAGAGATGTAAAGCGACAGCAAAGAGACACTTAACAGCCACAAAGAGATGCAAAATGACCACAAAGATAAGACAAGATAAGGTATAATTTATTGTCCCACAGGGAACAATTATTCATGCTCTAAGCAGCTGCATCACAATCCCCATGGTCCCATGGAACATAGATCATACATACACTCATGCATAATAAGCTTAAATACACATGTCAACTTTCAAAATAAAAAAACAATAGAAAGACCATAGTTTTGGACAAAACAAAAGAGACGAAAAAGAGAGACAAAACGGCCACAAAGAGACGCAAAACGTCTAAAGGAGACACAACATCTCTAAATAGAGACGCTAAATGCTGCTGCATCAATTGTAATCGTTGTGTGTGTCTTTAAGTCTGAGTGTCTCGCTCCTATGTAGGACAGGTGGGTGGGCTTTTACATGCCTGCGTCCAGGGGCCTATAGAATTATAATCTGCTCATGTCTGTGGGCTATATGGAGTCAATTAAAAAAATTTCTAACTGCCCCTGGGTTGAAAAGTCAGGTGTTGTCAGTAAGTGTGATCGCCTGTGTAATCAAACCCTCATGCACTACTGGCCCTGCACTGAGCATAATCTACAGTATACGCCGTTCACTCGCATCAGAGAAAAGCAATCTCCTTCCGAGAAGCAATGAAGTGTTATTGATCAATTCTAGCTGCCAATGTGCGAGGGGGGCTGTATGTTCGAAACCAATAAGGCGGATCAACCGTGGGCACTGGTGAAGCCAGATGTCTGACTCTTGTTTAATGGAACAAATTTGACACTGCAAATGTTTTCCCTTAGCTTTTAAATAGGTGCAGTTTGGTACAAGTACAACAGTTTTCTTTCATTTTCTTAATTAATAGAATAGCATTTTTGAACCTTTCCCTCTCTTACATCTTCTCGATCGATTCAATCGCCTTTCATTACCTTGTTGTGTGGTTTTGTTCCATTGCGATGATGATGATGATCTTTTCATCTTTTTTGTATGTTGTTTGTACTCTACTGGCCTTGTCAGCAGCAAAGGAAGTACTGTGACTCTGTTACTTTGTCTTTTAACTTCCTAACATACAGCGTGAAGGACTGGAAACTCTGACAGAAAAATAAACGACTTTCGATCGGAGAGACTCACCTGCAGCCATTTACACAGAGCTACCACAGCAGGTTCACCAGAGAGAGGTGGGTGAGGTTGAAGCACATAATACACAAAACACAATGTCACTATATGACCTGGGGTTGTAACACTTTGTACTCTATGTTGTCCAAAATAACACAATGAAGTTTGTTGTGTTTGCCCTTTTCCCAATGCCCCAGACCCGTTCATTGCCATTCTCTACCTGTCCACTAGAGGCCTGGACTTTTCCTGACTTCCCCGCCCGCCTGTTTCCAATTTCAAAGTTGCACATCCCTTGCCAGCCAGCCTCCGAACCTTGCAACCGGAAATGTGCAACCTGTGTCTCTATCTGGATCTGGACGGCCCTGCACACCTGCCAGAACTTTCCCCTGCCCCTTTCCTGCTATCCTGTGGACTCTTTACAACTCTGTTTGGGCTTGCCAGTAAGCTTACTCTATCATGCCTTCAATAAATCCCTGAACTGTTGCTGTCTGCTCTTCTGTCTGCGTTTGAGTCCTCCTCACTCTGTTGCCTGTACTTAACCGGCCTTGACAGGCACCATAACTAATTTCATTGCAGTATCCAGACTGTATCCCTGCAGTTATTGAGTTCATTTAAACTTTGTGAGAAGTAACAGTCGACAGAGCTGTTTAGTTATGTTCTGTCTATATAATCCCTGTTTATATGCCTGAGACAGACTGTACAAAATGTGCAACAAACACCAACCTGCACACATGCACAGAGTTGAGTGGAGCAAGCACATTCACTTTTTGAGGACATAGAGGGGTAAGAGGCACAAGGCTCCTCCCTGAGAGTTTGTGAAAACATTCCAGCAAAGTGAGAGCGGTCAAAGAATTGAGAACTCTCAGGGTGGCCTCTTACTTGCACTCTACCCTTCTCACGTCTTCGTACATGTACTTATACTGTATTCAACGTGTTTATAGGTTGTGTGAAGCTCTGAGGACAGTTCTGGGAGGGAAAACCTAAAGAAGCATCTAAACTCTGGACGAAGAAACTCAGCTGTCCCCATTGATCGGCTTACAATGAAGCCGGTGTTTGTCCTCCTTGTTTCCACTGCCTGGACTTTGACTGGAGCCCAGTATTACTACCAGGGGCTGATGGATTATCTGGAGAACAGGTTGTTGGCTATGGAGGTAAGAAGCAATACCCCTTTAAATGACTAACAATCAATCAATATATAGTTTTCCACGAATTAAGTGACAGCAAAGATATCCCTGAATCAAAATAAGGTTGTATTGCCGAGTAGGCTTTCGCATACAATTTCCCTCGCTATCTTTGTTGCATAATAGTGAGAGAACAATTATAAAAACAAATACTGCAAAACAATCACATATGAACGAGACAAAAATGACAAATGTTCACAGTATTAACTATAAAAAATATGTACAATATGCAGAGATAGTATGTTTGTTAATTTGACGCGCTCAGTCATGTCTGAACAAACATTCATTAGAAATTAGAAATACAAGTTCCTGACTACGTCCTTTTATGTGAATCAAATTTTTCAACTAAGGCAGTTCAATTAATGCGATCTCTGTCGAGCTCATCAACTTTGCAGGGGCCTCTGAGAGAATATCAGTCGAAGCATGTAGCATGCAGCTTCTGTCCAACACCATTAGTTTCTTCAGTGTTTCAAAACAATGACACAGCAGTAATGAGAACAAGCTCAACCATTGCTGCCAACGTGTGAAACATCCCACCTTTCTAATGGAAAGGTAGAATGATGCTGTGTTACAACAAAGTGCCTCAGGGAAGGAATCAAATTGCTGAGAGTTCAGTATTGTGTTTTTAAAGGGAGGTTATGAGACAGCAAATTGTGTGTAAGACTTTTGTTGGCGTATGATATGAAATGCAGGATTACATGTCTGGTTTGTAATTTCAGTGAACTGTCATTTAAATAATTATTTTAATGTATTCTTTTGGTGTATATTTTGAGAGTCAGAATTTTTTCTTTTCATTCTCCGTGCGGCTGTAATGCAGAAATGACAATCTTAAAGCTGTTATCTGCATGAAATGAATAGTCTATTTACAGCTAAATCCTGTTCTCTTCAACCCCCTGTGGTTTCCCTCCAGTCTCAATTCCAATATGCTGGTTCAACTTCTGCATTGATATGAACACAGCAATTCATCAAATAACTTGTCATTGAACTTTCATTTCCATTTGACCACAGGCCCACAGCGAGCAAAGGGAGAAAATGAATCTGTTGCGGAGGAGACAGCGGAGAAGGCCGTCTGTTATTAAATCTTGCTCTAAATAATTTATCCGTCACTATGACTGTGTCATTCACACGCTGTGAAACCGTCTTCTATTTGCTGATAGTGATAATGCTTTGTAACAAAACGAAAGGATATTCTCATTTCCCGATTTTGCACCTCCTTTCTCCTTGATCCTCCGGTTTGTGACCCGGAATTCGATCTCCCAGCACTTCAACTTGAAGGATGTCAAAATTCCTAAAATGCATCTCGAAGAGCGAAGAGGCTTGCTGGAGAAGCCATAAGCGAGGATACACTGAAGTCTATTCGGCACCCGTGCCACATGTCAGATTTAAGTGACTGAGGCAAGAATGCCCATTTTGTTAAATGCCTCTTGCCTCGACTCCTCTCTCCTCACGTCTTTTGTTTTGCAACCAGTTGTTCATCAAGTTTACAATCTTGGTTTGGCGTGTTAACATGCTAATGTTTGGTCGTTAGACTTCACCACTAAACACAATGTACAGTTATGCCTGATCATTATTTGTGTAATTGATTTTTCGGCCAGCGAGCTGCGAACACAATATGGACATATCGTCACCTCTTAAGTAGATATAAAGGAACTTGTTAGCAAACTGTTAGGTATTTACAGATAAAGAACCTCATTCCTTTAGAGTCACTTTCTTTTAGCTCTGCTTTTGGTCTCAACCAACTTCTGTGGGTAAGATTTGTCTCTTTAGCTTATGTTCAGCTAGTCGCTAACAGTGTGTGTCTGCTGTTTGGTACTGAGCAGGTAGTGTACAGTGGGTCTTTAGGATAGGCTACATCTTCTGGTGACTACGAATGTCTGTCAAACTTTTGTGTCAATCCATCTAGATGTTGAGATAGGTCCCTGGAAAAATCAAAGCTCTGATGCCCCTGGGGATCACAAATGTGAAAAAGAGATTTCATGAAAATTCATATTTCAGCCTGACAGATTTATCGCAAATACTACAAGATGGATTGTCTTTTTTCTTTTCTTACAGAAATTCATGGTCCCCAGAGGTTGAATCCTACTGTCTTTAGTGATCCTCTGACTTTTTATTTAGTGGTACACACATTTATGTTCCCCTCTGGATGATTTGGAATTACGTTGGTGATTCTCTGACTTCTTATACAGCATCATCATCGGGTTCAAATTTGAATCAGTGTAAAGTGATATTTTGGTTTTATACGAAATGCCTGCCCAATTAATGACATTACCATCAGCCTCAGCTTTTGTGTTTAGTGCTAATTGGCAAATATGAGAATGCTAGAACACTAAAGTAAGATGCTGAACACAGTAAACATTGTACCAGCAAAATATCAGCCTGTTAGCATTGTTATTGTGACTGTTAGCATGCTATTTAGCTCAAAGTACCACTCTACAACCTCACAGAACTGCAACCATGGCCATATGCCTTTACTTGTATTACTGGTCAGGACAGCTGGTAGTTTGAGTGAAAACTAGGAAAAAAACTCATCCTACAGTTTATTCTATATTCAGTTTATTAACACGTTTTTACAACACTTGTGTTGCTCTGCTCTCGTCTGGTAGGACCGCATGCAGTTGTGGCATGAGCAATCCCATCGCTACCACACAGAGCAGCTGGATTTCAAAAAGCTGACTGCTGAGGCCATGGATGGTCTGAGAAATCAGCACAGCATGATGTTCAAAGACATGGAAGGAGCTGCACTCCGAGTGGACCGGGTGGAGGGAGAGATGGACTACGTGGAGACCCAGACTACCCCTCGGGCTTGTGTGAATAAGGCAGACAAGGTGCTGGAGCAGGGAACCTGGAGCCTACAGGAGAGCAGAGGAGTGGAAGAGGAGGAAGAAGACTGGGAGGAGGTGCACTCCAGAGTCTCTGGTGAGCTGCAGGGATGTACATACACACTTATGCCAAACGTTCTCCATGGGATGGCTGTGTTTGATCTTTAATTTGTATTCATGACAGAGCCCTGGCACAGTCAGAACCTAAGAGATATATAATATGTACTGTGTATATATATATATATATATATATACTGTATGTCTGTGTGTGTGTTCGCATCAGGCTTTAAACCACCCCTTCTGAGTCGCTGTCTTGGAAAAGCAATGCCTCTGGAAAATGGGAAACAAGCACAGTGCTGTTACAAGTCATTTAACGTCAGTGGGCAGAATGTTTTCCAGGAGAAATGTGGCTTGATGCAACTCATTTATTTCAGCAGAGTACTCCCCTGCATGCGCTGTTTGAGCACAGCATTCGTCTTTATAATCCTCAGATCCCAAGGCGTGCTGCTACAAACAATGCTGAGACGGTCATTTGCTCTGTTTAATACGGGGACTTTTAACCCTTTTTTAAAGCGTGATGTGGAAAGTTGTGAAACACACATTTTTTTAATTCCACAAAACAGACTTTATATCATCAGATTTCACTGAATATGCACATTAAACGTTCTGCATATGATATTCAGAGCATTAATATAGCAGCAAGCAACTGTTTGCTATGTAAATATACACATGAGTAAGCTGAGCAGAGAATGAAGTTTTTCTCCCGATGTGTGTGTTGTAATCAGAGCTTCTCTGTGCTTTGATTACATGGCCGGGCCGGCCGACTGGGAGCGTGCTCAATAGGCTAGCTCATGGCTGCCGCTCTGCTGCACTGCGCTCATGCATACTTTGGTTACAGCTGATGCCCATCCTCCATGTCTACTGACATTGAGAGGCAATTGACATGCTATGAATATCCCATTTGGCTCCTTCAAGCAAAAGATCTATATTTTGAATTGGTAAAATCCCTGATGATGGATCATTAAATTCCTTTGGTACCATTTATACAGACTCTTCTTGCAAAACCAAATGAAAACAAATATAGATTTACTCATTATTTGCGCTGACTTAAGACAATCAACAACACATACATTCAAGAATTATCTAGTAATATCATAAACTATCTGCTCAGAATCATGCCAGTCATGCTCTACAAAATCAAGGCAGAGTTCTCTCATTCAAAGTGGATGATGGTGCAATGCAGAGCAAAGGCTTCTCTATTAGTCTCTGTGTGTAAAATCTCCTGTGCAATCTGAAGCTGTCTCTGCAGAGAGGAGGGACAGGAAGCTGCCCTCAGGTCAGCGGCGTTACTCTCCGAGCTCATGTTCGCTCTGAACACAGTGAACCATTGTAAATGTCTGTCAAGTGACCAAAAACGAACTTTACCGCATTGTAGCGACCCATTTCAGATTTGTGAGTACAGTGTTCATTTCGCTCCAGGAAACATCGGGGGGAGGGAGGGAACATCCTTTTTTGTGCTTTTTAGTGAAAGTATTGTATTACTCTTCCTTTTTACAGGAAGCATCTTCCTGCTGTCTGTATGCTGCACTCATTCCTCCTCTCATAAGTCTGTGTCCAATATCCCCCTGACTGTTTTTTTGCCTTAATTTGGAAAGCCAGATAGTGACTGCTGCAGGCTGCTTGATGTTTTCCAAATGTTACTGTAGGTTGCAAAATACATATTTCATCTTAGGAATGGCACTAATATCCCAATGGAACTAACTGTGAACTTGATATTGATTGGCAACATGAGTTTACAACCTAAGTGTCATCGCACGTTGATTCATAGTGGAGCTAATTGTGACAGAAGTCTCCCACTAGAATACGTTTTTTTCAAACAATATTGTCTATATAAAGACGACCCGGTCTCACTCCCAACTTGTCAAATACCAACGGTTGGTCGGTCAGTGCCCCTTGGCGTCTAATGCCAACGCATTGCAGTCTCTACAATGCGGTGGGCTTTCAACTTACTCCAATGTAAACCCACCCACGTGATAATTATACAGTCGGAGCAACTTACTAGTATGAACAGCGAGATGCCACACGGGGTATATGAGAGGGGAGGTGAATGGGTCAAACAAACACAGGACTTTCGTCCAGGAGACTATACTGTTTGTGACCCTTTGCAAAACTCCTGAGAGTCGACGCGTCAGGAAACAGCCGTTGAGAGGTATTAGAAATGCTCCCAATCTCATACATTTAACCTCGAACACTTCTTACTATTAGCAATGTGGTGCTACATGAACAAAAGTTTCCGCCAAAGTAAAAACTGTTTTGGTTATTTGACACGTTTTGTGACATTAATGTGAAACAAAATCACTGGGTATTGATCTGAACTGACCGTTTGACAAAACCGTCTGACTTTCCAATTGTAGCTTGAGACCAATTTCATTCAGCACAATATCATGTATGTAGTTATTAATGGCATATTTACGACCATTAACAGTTACATTAAAAACGTCAGTCAGCGGTTTCAACCAGCTTTTCCACCAGCTAATTTGCTTTCATTCATTATTCTCATATGTGTGAGTTATGTGAATATTGGAAAGCTTGATAGGCGTAGCAAATACAGCAAACAGTCTTTTAAGCACAACAATATTGTCTTTGTGTTTTCTCTCATTGCAGACTGTGTGGAAATCATCTCTGGCATCAGATCAGTGAAGATCCTAAAGAGAGTGGGCAGTCCCAAGGGCATGTGGACCAGAGACCCCAGGTCGTCCAAGGTTTATGTCTTTAACGGGACATCAGGGGACAACATCGACCAGTTCAACTCCGTACAAAACTTTTCCCGCTCTCCTGGCGTCACCAGCAGCCGACAGATCAGGCTTCCCTCTGATTGGAGAGGTCCTGGCAGCACCGTCTACGACGGCTATTTGTACTACATACAGCAGGAGGATGATACGGACATGCAGGTGATCAAATATGACCTGCTGAGTGGCTCGGTGACAGACGCCGCCATGTTCCCCGTGGAGAGCCACGCTACTGTTTACAACCTCAACCCAGAAACTGTTGCAGATCTAGCAGCAGATGACGAAGGCCTCTGGCTATTGTACGCAACCAGCGACAGTGAACCGAACATCCACCTTGCGAAGATGGACCGCGACTCACTCGATATAGAACAAATCTGGGACACCCGGTGCCCAAGGGAGAACGCAGAGGCGGCTTTCGTAGTCTGTGGGACTGTCTATGTCGTTTACAACACACGCCTGGCCAGCCGGTCTCGAATCCAGTGCCTTTTTGACGTCAACGACATGGTCATCAGCGAGGAGGCTCCCCTGATCTACTTTCCCAGGAGGTACGGAGCCCACGCCAGTCTGAAATACAACCCAGAGGAAAAACAGCTCTACGCCTGGGACGATGGCTACCAAATCATTTACAGACTGACCATGAAGAGGAAACTCCTGGTGTGACGGCAGGGAAGCAGTGTAATGTTTTCAAAGGCAATGAGAAGGAATAGGAGCAGTACATTTACACATGCTATGCCATAAGTCTTTCAGTAGCGTGCACACTCTTTATTCATGGTAGATTTAATGGGGATCAGCCATAACACATTTTTAAGCAAAAGAAATAGCCTTTGAACTATTATTTATTAATTTGATTCTGTTCTTTTGTGTGTTGTATACCAAATGAAAATGCCCCTTAGAGGCTGTGCAATCTTACTGTTATGTGATGTTTTGTGTCATCTCCCCTCATTTAATTTGATCATTTGATTCAGATGAAATCTCATTTCCTTTGTGCCTGCTCCTGCTTGTTAAGCCACTATATAGTGTTGTCATTATATGCTGTGTTTTATTGCCCCAAAACTGACAGTGCGGAGAGGATTTTTGCATAAGTCTTTTAATCAAAGAAAATAATATCATATCACAGAACTGATAACACATCACACCCTTTGGGAGAAAAAACAACAACAACAAACTGCTGTTGATTTTCAGACTTGTTGAAACAAAAGAATGAAACAATTTGTGACTGAAATAATGTCTGCCATTTCAGTTTACTTTATTACACACTGGGTCACTCATGTTGAGAGTCTTCATAATGATCTAGGAACTCGTAATAGACTTGCCTCCACTAACAACTGTTGATGTCAGTCACCAGAACATTTTCTCAATCATTTCTATTATTACAAATACAAAATGTTCAATAAAAAATTGGAAATTCAGTGCTATCATAACAGCTGGAAGGAGTACAAGATTATATCAAGAAACATTACAATATTAGGCAAAGCTAGCAGGTCTTGAAAGACTCCATAAACTGAGGCAATTGATTTAACAGGTTTCTTCTACGATGAAAACACACCACATTGTCAAAGAAATATGACCTTTGTAAAGCACATGTTTAAAACACTGTTTCAACACTAAAATAAGATATTAGAAATCTATGAATAATGCCATTAGGGAGGAATTTCACCATCAAAATAACTGTGAATGAGAGCAAATTTCACACTGTCGTGGAGGGGTGTCTATGCTATGATGGATTACGTCAAGCATGAACAATAATGCACTGACTCGTTCTCGCTATAACAAGTGCCAATTAGAGAAATGCGACTGCTCTGTAGACGCTGACCCGTCCACCCATCAGCTGCCCCCGCGCTGTCGTCTGATAAACATACACACACTGAGGTACTAAACAGCTCTCTCTGGGTACACTTACCCATAAAGGAAATGGCTAAAACAGATCCAGCTGGGTCTGCTGAATGCATCTGCTCATGTCTTGATGTCTGGCCCCTAATTTCCCAAACTGTGTTATATACTGTATATAGCATGTTCATCGTATGTTTCAGTTGTAATATCGCTTGTCCTCCGGTGAGGCACCAGAGGTCTAGACCAGTCTAAGCCACGGCCAAGAACATTCTTACATATCAGATTTAAGTTGCTGTTTGAGATAATACGGACACTATTCAGTAAATGGGCCTCTATCTGTGAATGTTTCGTGGCAGTTTTCCTGCCTGATATCACATTTGACTCCGTAGCTCAAGATTTCCTGGCCCGAATGAAAGTGATGTTATCTGTGCTTGCCAATTCCAGCAAAACAAAACTACTGCTACTGGAGGAAAATCCTGTAAATAGAAAACCAAATGATTATGTTTTATTCTCATTGTAAAGATGTGGAACCTCAATTATGTAATATTTTAATTAAAAGCTATTGATGCATTACTTTTTTTCATCTGAGCAGATACAGCATCAGTTATCCTTGCCTTAACTGCAATTTTGTGCATATTATACTTTATTAAAACTTCTAATTATTGTAAAGAGAGCAAATATTATGCAGGGACCCGATCCTGCACCAGCATAGAGGAATTATACTGGTGCAAGATGATACAACAGCGGTGCTGCAGTCTTTTTCTTAATCACATCAAATATCTACAAAAAAAAAATCTATTATCCACATATTGCTGGCAACAGTATGATTAATGACATAAACATCAAGAAAGTTGCATGTTTCGAAGTTCAAAAGACGAATATGTTCACCTTTTTCAGAGTTTAGGTTATTCTCAATAATCACCACCAACAAAGCTAAATATATTCAAAATGTCGGTACTCTTTTTTTTTTTTTTTCCTTTTAATATATTTTCTGCTTTTCTGCTTCGAAAAACAAAACATACATACAGTAACCGGCAGACGTCTGTACATGAAACTATAGACATCCATCAAAACCTATTGACAAAAAAAGAACTAGAGAGACAAAGAAGTGCTTTTGAACAGTGTTTGTCTGCTTTCATTTGGAAGAAAAGCGTGAGATTGCGCCAAAGCAAACATGAAACAGAGAAAGAGGTAAGGGTGCGTTAAGTGTGCTCACAGGTTCCCTGTTTACAGAGCTCCATTGAGAAAAAGCTTGTTTCTGTTAATGTTTTTTTTAACCCTTTCTTTATAGTTGGTGTTCAATGACCATTTGTGCCTTTATCAGGTGATTAAACTTGTACACCTTAACACTGCACTCAATTTGCTCTCATGTGAATACCAATAATTTTGTTATTCATTTCTCTTTACATACAACTACTTGTCTTGGCTGCTCGAGAAATCACACTAAAGTTGCAAATTGTCTAGATGAGAATATTTTAGTTTCTGCTGATCCAACCTCACCTCAGTGAGCTTCGGATCAGATAATTGCTTATGTTCTTGATGACACAGGAAGTAGAGTGAACTCAGGCGGAGCTTTGAAATTCATTTCAGTTTTGCTGTTCATAAACAATAACGACGAATGGAGTGGTTTTACATCTAATAGTTCCAAAATGCTACAGTTCAGTATTGGGTTTTTTTCTGCTAATACAGCAGCTTTAAAATTCAATAAGAGAAAGCTGGAGAGATTTGAAATTGCTTCAGATCCAGTTTAAGTCTCTTTTTCTACCCCAGATGTTGCCTCCGCTGTGAAACTTCTGCTGCTCTCGTGGAGCAATATCTGATGTCCAAGTCATTCTAACAAAGAGTCTCTGCGGCAAAAAGCTAAATCTTCAGCGTCTCCACATGAGAACACCAAGATTCGTTCAACTCAGCTCGGACAGCTCAATTTGAAGTGTCTGCATACTGGATGTCCAGCCAATCTCTTCTGAGGACAACAATGGCAGCTCTGGTTCATCACAACACCCACATTTCAAACCCTGAAACCCCAAAAGACTGCACTTAGCACAACTAACTGACTTGACTGTGGTCCTAGATCAGTTCCTGGGAGTGCTCTGGGAAGGGAGGGATAGTGAGAGAGAGAGGGAGTGACAGTGGGGTTGTGTTCTGCTCAATCAGACAGACAGGAAGTGGATCAGCAGGAGGGAGGAAACCCCCTTCTGGGCTGCTGGGTCACAGGTGGCTCTGCTCAGGGACTAGCAGGGGGCCTGGGTGAAGGGCATGAGCCTTGGCTGTCAAAGCTGGCTGTCCTCGCCTTCCACTGCAGGACACAAAGACACATGGAAATGATTCATGACACACATGCTGCTTCTTTCTTTTTTTACAGCACTGATCAGCACTCTTTTGGGGATTTAATATTCCGATTTATGAGGGTACAGGAAAATAATTGCTTGGGTCCAGACCTTTGGATCAGCACACTCAACACAAAAGAGACTGAAAGCACCGATACAAGGAACAAAGACTGAATAATTAATATATCGACAAGATACCCGCATTACATCTCATCAATAACACAGGTATGATTTTATCAACCTCTCTGTCTTGGATTTATATAATACCAAAATAACAATAACATCAAAAATAAGCGCATCTAAATATAAATGCAGAATAGAGAATAAATAAGTACACAAATAAACAAACAAATAGAACATTTTAAAGTTATCTATATAGATGTAGATATATTATAATTGACGTGCTTCTGTTGGAATTCCCATAATGCTTCGGGGGATGTAAACAGGAAGTATAAAGTTTCCGTGGAGCATGCAGATTATGGTGTGGGCTACAAACATGGATGTATGGCTACAACTTGAGCCACGTTTTGTTTAGATTGTAGACACTTGGCACCATTAATAGTATGCCGAATTAGCTATAAGCAGCTTTTGTCTGAAATGTACTTATTGATGATGAGAAAAGAGTCCGGTTTTTGACGCAACTACCTTAATTGGCATCATGAGCTGTTTGACAGCCATTGTTGCCGCTGCAACTGTTGACTGTATTAATTAAGTAATTAAGCGGTCAAGCTACAATAATTACCACAAGTATGCACTCGTTCCTTAAACTCTACATGCTGTTGTTGGCCCCCTAACCTGCCCTCACAGTTTGATTGAAACTGCTGGAGCAGAACATTACCATCTCAGCCCGTGATTCCTCATCCTACATGATCCAGTAAAATGACTCCAGTGCGGAACCTACCTCCTTCTCAGACTTCTTGGACTCCAGCAGGGGGTGCCAGTGAGCAATGGGCTTGCGTGGATAAGCCAGCATTTCGTTCCAGTGGTCCCTGCCAAGTCCCTCGGCATGGCAGCCAACCCTCATCACACCAATGATCTCATTATGACCTACCCTGTGGGGACACACACGTACTGTATGAATAGATCTGACTTAACCTGACAAGACATCTCATACATCAAATTGTTTTTTCCCCCTCCTAATTGCAAGAAGGGCATTTTTGTAATAAAAGGAGACACAGATCTGAATCTGGCTGTCCTGCCGATTTGATACAGTGAACCTGCAGCTGATTGTCTTCGTGACACTAGAATTGACTCATCTTAGGGAGGAGATCTTTGCTCCATTAACAATGCCTGAAGTGTAATTGAAACCTTATTTAATCCTGGCATGAGAGCAGGCAGTAAAGAACACACAAAGAGGCTAGGTTTCTAAACAGCGTCTTGTCCTTTTATACTACACAGTAAAAAAAACAGACTGACCTTTAGCATGCATGCTCTCATTCTGTCAGCCGTCTGCACTGCATACACTTCTTCCCTTTTTCCATTTCCTGTTATAGCTTCACATACTAAAATGGTGCCGTATAGTGCACTACTCTTTCTCGGAAGAAGTATAATTTAACTGACTCTAATTTGAAAATGAGGAATAATCAATTGTTTTTCATTAAAGATCCCCTACAGACCTATATAATAATCACTTTCAATGATAATTTGTGTCTGATGTGTTTATTCCACACACAAAAATTCAGTATCTACGAAAATGCAAATATTGTTCGTGTTTAAAGGCACAATGAGATTTGTCAATTGCGGTTTGTAAACACAACATTCAAAGTTGGCTCCTCCTCTCCAGCTCTCAAAGACAAACCCAGATCCGATGTAGATATGCAACAAGCTTTTGTCCACTTGGTTGTGTTTTTTTCTGCATTTTTTTTACCATTTTTTGCAGCTTCCTCTTTCATGCTTGCTTACAATCTGGCACCTGGTCGCTACGTTTTTATCATAGACTGTAAGAAGTAGGCATATTCATTGTGACATCACCCATTGGTTTGTGGACTGCGGTTTTGGCATTTTGGCTGTCGCCATCTTGGATTTTGGGGCATCCCCATCTTGTTTTTTTGCAACTAGTGAACAGAAGTGACTATATTTGGATTGTAGAGGAGTGATGATGCCCATAATCTCCCCAACACAGCAAAATAAAAAGAGAAAATACAGGCAGAGGGCTGGGTCTCTAGACACCGCCACACGCCTCTGGTGGTTCTTAAAGGTCCATTTTCAGTGTGTCTGCACTGGGTATTTCAAATTTCAATCTTTGGCATTTCAATTTGAAAACCGACTTCTCTGCGAAAACATTATTCTGCACAGTGAAGATTCTCCAAGTGTGTCAACAACAAGCAAATCGATTTTCGATAGCGGGGACTTTCTAACATTACATTTATTGTCCTGATCCATTGGTGTGAAGTTAGATGTTTGGATTGTACGTACAAGTCGTAGTCCATGACAGAGATGTGCAGGCTGACATGGTCCATACTGTCTGGCGGGATGTCAAAGATGATGGCCTCATTGTAGGTGGGATTCAGAGTGTTCTTTTTTATGCTCGTCTTCTTCTTTTTCAAACGTCTCCCGTCACATATGAGCGACACCTTGACGTAGGGATCTAATGGCGGTAAGAGGAAGAACATAAAATAAGTGACTTCAACTAAGTTGAAGGTTGAATAGAAACTCCCAGAGCGAGAAACAGAGGTTTTACAAATATTTGCCGTGGCTGCTAAATCATCTTCAAAGATGTCTGTGAAGATTAAGCCATCAGTGGCATATTTCATCACCCAGTGTCTGTGTATATGTGTGTGTGTGTGTTTTTTCTACTTAAGCATGAAAGCAACCCTTGAGGACCTGGCATCGGTAATGTCCATAAAAGTAGATGCGTCAACGGCTTGTGTAAACACAAAGGGCGAGAGGACATAGATAGTTTAAACAGCATGACTGAGAAAGCTTCCTGATGAATGCTGATTTTAATCTTCATCCGTCAGTAACAAATCGCCTCGTATGATCCATTATGCCACGTTTTAGTCAGATGTTAGCTGCCCTAAATCTATAAACGACAAACAAGAGTGCTTGCTTTGCAGCCTAATATGCTGGAAGGCACAATTTGATAGCTACAGTTTTACAGTAATGGCACACAGCTAAACCCCTCAAAACTCAGGGGATTAAAATTGTGTCTCTCATTTAAATCGTCATTAAACACAGGAGTAAGAAAACGCCACATTCACTCCGAATCACACCTGAACCCTTGCATTTAATGCACAATAAATGTAACCTTTTACAAGTGATATCAGTATTGCCGGAAAAGTGGAAAGGAAAACCGACTGCCTGCAACTATTTGCTGACAATGTCTTAATATTGCAAGTGTTGATTATTAATAACTGCTGAAATAAACAGCACACCGCTGTAGAGGCGACTCTGTTTCTGCACATTATCTGACACGCTTACAATTGGATATTCAGTTGATTCATGTTGAGCCACTGCAGCTGTAAGTGAATCACACTAATGCAAGCCCAAGCACATACAGTTAAACACACACACACACACACACACACACACACACACACCTGAGTATCCAGTGATGTCCATGGCCTTGAGGTTCCTGCACTTGATGACAGTAAGTGTGAGTCTGCCTGCGGTGGGCAGGTAGCATAGTGAGAACATGACCTCCCCAAGATCAACACTTTCCTGTGAAAAACACACACACAAGCAAAAAAAAAAATCTCTTTCAGTTTCACATTTACATTCAACACAGATGCTTTGATCCAGAGTAATGCACAATAAGAATATCATCCTTAAGGTATGTTTCTGGGATTAATTCTGTATTTTGCCTAAAGTCTGCTTTTTGTAACGTGAGAGCAAACAGAAAGTGAAGACCAGTGGTTGAAGAAGTACTCTGATATTTTACAGTGTAGTAGTATTACAGAATACTAATGTGAAACTACAAAAGGTCCTGCATTCAAACACTTACATATACTTAAAGTACCAAAAGTAAAAGTACTCATTCTGTAGAATTATTATATTAATGGATTATAGTTAGTGATACATTCCTGCGCTTGTCACTTTAACGATAAAGCTTGTAAATCTAGGGCTAATGATTTTAACTACTTTATTTACAGCTGGGGAGCTTAACCTTTAATAATATATTATAAATTATGAATTGGTTTATATTTTGTTTTAATAATCTAAATCTGCAAAGTAACTCAAGCTGCAAAATAAATGTCAGTCAGTGAAGACTAACAAATAAATAACTACATAATGTTCTGCTGGGTAATCTGTTATCCAAGCTCAAAATGATTGTGAAATTGCAAAATCATGGTACATTTTATGGTGGCCTCTTGTTACCACAAGTAATAAAACTGCATTCTCACAGCTGAGACTGCTAAACTGGCTAATTCGAGCACAGACTACACACAAAGGTGTCTAAAGCTAAATAATGCAACTTCTCTAGGCATTGTTGGTTTGAAAAATAACTGCATTATGAGTTTGTTGTTTAGTAACTGCAGCTGTGTTTTTAGAGCAGGCACAGAAGAGAGTTATGTTGAAAGACAAATGGATATTTTTTGTTGTGAACCACAGTGCTGCTTAGAGAATGAATTGTTTTTCTGTCATTTTAGAACCCAGGACAATAAAATACACTTTCTCTGCAGAGCTTTAGACAAGAAGATGTGTTGACGATGGAGATGTTATAAGCACTCAGTTCAAAGACATTTTGCGCAAAGAAAGCTCTTTTCTTTTTCATCATGGTGCAACACCGCGAATAAGCAAAGGTCGTTTTTTTATTTCCGTTTGTGATTAAACAAATAAGATTCAACGTCACAGAGGAGTCACAAATGAGGTTCGGAAATCACAGTTAGTACATCCTTTTGGTAGTCAAAAGTAATGTCTTCATGCTTTTTAAATGTATTGTTTTTACTATTTAAAAAAAAAAGATTGTGAGAAAACATCAGAAGTGCCCCTTTTCTTCTCAGCCGACTGGAGGGGCGTGTCAGTGTCTGGGTTTGATTGACAGCAGCTAGCAGGCAGCTGGAGAACCAGCACTCAGAGTGAGGGCCACACCAGCATTAAAAGGGCCAAAGTGACATTTAAAGGTGCATATACATGCTATTTAATGTGTTGTTGCTGAGCAGCTAATTAGCTGTCTAGCCTTCACTGTAGCAGTGAACTGTTCTCTGGTGGATGTTTGTTTGGCCGCTCGTTCAGTAAGCTACGGTGCAGCACAGGAATTGTGTTCATGTTTGTAAATTGGATGAGAAGAATACTGAAACAGGAAAGCTAATGTGTGTTGTTGTTAAAAGCCTGTGCCTCCTGTCTTGTGTCACAGGCTGCTGTGTGGCTCAGTGGGACCGTCTGCTCTGCCTAACACTGATGTTACTGCTCTAGCCAAGATTTTATTGGCTGTATCGAAATAAGTTCTCCATCTAATGCTGAACTATGTGACGCCATCATAAAACCAAAAGTATATTAAAGTGAATTTTCTACCTTTGGTGGCTACACTTTAGCCTTTGAGGGAGCCGGGCTAGCTGCTTACCCCTGCTCAGTCTTTATGCTAGGCTAAGCTAATCACCTCCCAACTCTCCCTCCATAGCTTTTGCACAGAAAAGAGATTATTCTTCTGACTTACATTTCTTGATGACTTAATTGTAAAATTGTACAAAGAAATATAAATCTGAAATAATCTTAGTTATAACAGAAAATGTCCTGAGTGTTTCCTTTGTTAAGGAAATAAATCAAAGTGAAAGGTGCCACAGGTCTTACCATCAGCAGCAGTTTAAGTGAGAAAAGGAAGCTGAACAACTGGGCTTCACTTAAAGTCCTTGAGGTTATTTAGCATTAGTGTCTCCTTGAAACAAATTGGTTTCATTCTGAACTTCTGGCCGACCTCCTGAGCAACTCTTTTGCCAGAGGAGCGGATTTCATCAACAGAAAATTACAAAAACAGAGAGGAAATACAATTTATAACTCAGCACTTTAACATAATGTAACCCGCATAATGAGTGAATCCTCAAATATTTTTTTTGAGAATTAAATCAACAAGATCCCTCATTTTATATACTCGAAAATGACTTTTGAGACAAGCACAACCTGCCCACTAAAATATTAGCTCACACAGTACTGTGTGAGTCCCCACTGAGCTGATGAGAGTCCTGTTATCTGTAACATGTGAGTTCTTAGCCCCATCCAACATAATTAAGGTCGCACAGACCCCTAATCACCATGAATGAACTTGGTGAGAACGCCTATCTGAGCGCTGCAGTCTTAACGTCTCCTCACACATACAAGCTGCAATTTGTCTTTCTCTGCTGTGGAAGTGAGGGATTTCGTTTGAAGGGTGTGAAGGTTCAGCCATAATGTGAGAGCGCAGCGGAAATGTCAAGTGTTGTAAAAGTATGAAGTGACACTATGATTATTCTTGTAGAAACACAGGCTATTTTGATGCCAGTCCGTATCATCTGTTCTTACAATAATCATATTTTAGCCACGCTAGCAGCTCCAATGATGGTAGTCTGTCGATCGGTCGTCGGGCCAGTCCACCACACAGACTGAAATATCAATATCTATAATTATATATAAAATAAAAACAATTTGGACAGATTGATGTTCCCCAGAGGATGAAGTCCTGATTCACTTTTCCCCATAGCGCCAAACTTATCCAATGAAATATCTTATATCTTACAGATACTAAATTTCCTACAGTCATTTGTGGCTCCAGGATGTATCCTAATGATTCTGAGTATGCCATAGGTTTCACTCTAGTGCCACCATGAGGGTGACATTTTTGGGTATTATTTGGATCTTGACTATTGGATAGCTTGCCTTGAAACCTGGATGATCATGTCCCCCTCTGGATGAATTGTACTAAATTTGGTGATATCTTAAGTCAACATCTAGCTTCATCATCAGGTCAAAATATAATTTTCCAATGCTTTTGTTTATGACTTGATTGCTTACAAAATTATACTCCTGTCAGCCTCAGTTGTACTTTGTGTTTAGTGCTAATTAGCCAATGTTAGCAGGCTTCATTATTTGTAGTTTTGAGTGAAATATCTCGACAACTGGATGGATTGCCATGAAATGTGGTACAGACATCAATGTAACTTAATTATAATAACTTTGAATTGAAATAACTTTGGTTATCTCCTGACTTTTCATCATGCACCGCCATCAGGGCATACAAAACTGCATATGGAGTTTAGTGCTGATTAGCAAATGTTAGCATTTTTACACACCAAGACAGTAAACTGCTCAACTTTAGCATGTTTGCACAGTGACATTAGCATTTAGCTGCTAGCAGTCAATTACATATTTGTCACTGACTGTATTTGCGTTCTTATTGCTTTATTTATTATTCACTATTACGAAGAATAACTATGTCTTGGTTTGGTTTTTCGACACTTCTACAAGGTAAATAATCCCCTCCATTCAAGCCACTGATTAGCTTGTTAAAACCTTCCCCGACATAATTTATTGAGATCGAACATACGTGAGAAATCTGAAGTCAATAAGTAAACTGTTCTCCTCCGGACTCTTTTTCTTGGTAATGCTAGGTAATTGATAATTATCTCTCCTTGATCTATGAACTGAGGAAAGCTGCTGGCTCTTTTAATTCACCATCTCACCCTCTGCTAAATACTCGAGTCGCTTCCACTCACTGAGAGTTATCAGTGTTTGTAAAGCAGGATCTTTATCTTCAACAAGCCTTCCATTACACTCCACTTCATGTTTGTTTTTTTTGTTTCTGCTGAACCCTGCCATCTGTGAATCCTCTATGTTGCCAATCTTGGATTTAATGTGAGCAAGGGATGTTGTCATAAAATCATTTGGTGGTTCAATAAAGTTTGTGTGCCAAGGAGAGGGCCTCTCTGCTTTTCTGCATTCTAAGCAATAATGTTGATATTATTGAACAACCCTTGAAGAAGCTCAAGTTCAACAACTGGAGGAGGGGAAACTCTCCGATTAAAGGACTCTGCGGAGGTGATAAAGTGATGAGGGCTGTAAGGTGCCGAGCATGGTACCAGAGAGAACACTTTGTTTCTGAAAATAGCCGCTGGACATCATTAACAAAGACAAAATAATTATCCTTCCGTGTTTGAGATGTTAATGCCTCATGACAACAGCCAGTCCCTTTCTGTATTTTAAGAAGTGACTATTTTGTTTTGTAGAATAAAAAATGGAAGTATGTATCAGCTTTTTGATAATACATTTGATGTTTAATGCACAGTACAGGGCTGTAGACAGGATTTAAATTACCCTAATTCACCCCTTACAGCTCTCAGAAAATGTTTGTCGAACAAAGGTCTATAAATCTCTTTTTTTATTGTTTGCATTTTATGTAATAAATTCATTGTTGAATTATATTTTCTTGAAAAATGTATGTAAAAAATCAGGTGAGGGAATGCAGATTATTCAGTTATTGGCCTAAAAGCAGTGACAATTTCTCATCTCCAAGTGCACTTGCTATTATGATTCATGTGCAACAGCGCATGAATCTAGCAAGGGCTAGTTGACATTTAATGTAGCTTGTGGATGTGGTGATCAATAGAGACACTCTCAGCAAGTCACAACTATGGTCTCATTGCTCTGAAACAATTGGGCTATTCACAGTAAAGCTCGACAACAAACGGCTCAACAAATGACACGAAACTAACATCACTTTCCTTTTGTGTTTGTTGGCTAGCTGGTAGCTTTGTGGAGCTACTGTTGGACTGAAAGCCTGCTGTCAAGCCGACTGCCTTGAGGCAATTGGACAAACTACAAACAACAGAACTTGAAGAAGAAGTCTTTGACGAACACCCCTTGGGTTAACCACTCCAGACCTATGCTTGAGCCAGCTGCTGATGCCAACTTAAGGTAAGCCTCAAACAACCCACTACCAGCCATCATTTTCTTACTTTTTGTCATCACTACTCTTCTATAAATTGGCAGTAGCACAACAGAGTGACTTTGAGCCAGAAGCAATCCTAGTTCTGAGATGTCTATTCTCAACACAATGTATAGGATCCAATTTCCACCAAAAACTTATATTGTACAGATTAAACATGAGTGCCGAGCACCAAAATAACACACAGAGGGACAAATAGAATTTCAAAGTAAGAAAAATACCAAACTGTCCAAACGCTGCTTTCAGTGGCCGTTGCGCCGCCACAACAGTATCAACCATTTAGTCTAGAAGAACTGGAATCAATCTGTAAAGTACTGCAAGTTTTAACTGTAGAATGTACATTCTACATGCACCGTACCTAATGTCACTTTTGTCCTGTGACATGCCAGATACAGTTTATTCAAACAAGACGGCTGTGTCTTTAACAATGTGGACTAAAAAGAGAGAAAAGCCGCATTACCTTGTGTAATTCTATTATGAGCAAAAAGCAAGTTGCAGAAAATGTATTTTTAAATCCCAGGATTCGGTCAAAATTGCGTTTTTTGCTACAAATTGTAAAGTAATACTCAGCTAATATTAAAACAATTTCCAGAATTTTTCCAGTGGACATGACCGCAGTGTGCTGAAAATGTAACTCACATAGATTGTAATGCGTAAAGTGAACTTGAACTCACCAGTCTACGATAGATGAATTCAATATAATTGCGTTTATACAATTAGTCATTTGATACTGAATCTAGAAGAAATAGAGAAGGGGAATAGATTCTTACACTGGTGGCATATTGGATTTCCCTCCATATGTTCGTCTCCCTGGAGAGGTCCGATGTCTCAAACAAGTTGTCCAGCACCACCTCACCGATCATATCATGCCTTGAAAACCGGTCAAAGTCAAAGACGCTCATATGGAGCTTCCTGACCGCTAGCTCATCGTAAGGCACAGGAAACTGGAAACTCTCATCGAATGTGGGGTTGAGCGTCTTCCGGTGGACGCGAGTCTGGAACTTTTTGCGGTCGGGCAGCAGGTAGACCTTCACGTAAGGGTCAGAAGTGCCACATAAGTCCTTGGCAGGTAGGTCTGCTGCCCTGAGAATGTTGACTATGAGGGCCTCGTTTTCGTAGTCGTACTTCAGAGAGAAGTTAATCCTGCCACAGTTTTTGCTGCTGCCGTTCTTGGATGAATCCTCTGATTCGAGGGCCTTCTGTTGGTAGAGCTCTGGCTGAATACGGCCGATGCTGGTTGACTTTTCATCGTCGACTACGTAGTCATTTCCCAGGTCTAGACTGCATACCTGCATCTGCCTTTTGAAGGAATTGTGCCTGCAGGGACAGAAGAGACAAGAAGAAAGAAAAGAGGAGTGACTGACAGGGAATGATTTGTGGGATGTTTTGAAGAGCTGTGAAGACGAGCAGGAGAACCCTGAACTTGGAGGTTTTGAATTCGAGGGAGGGAGGTTTTAAATGCAAATGCCTAGACACACCAAGCTGACCTCTAAGAGCCAGCACTGACTAAGGGTGATGGATTGTGTCACCTCTATCACCTGACTTCTTCTATTAAAGTTGCAATCGATCAAAGACAACAGCTAACGGCTAGCTACGTTATTTCCTGTGTGAATGGGGGGAAAAAACGAGTGACCTGTGCATGGCTTGTGTTTATATTGTTTTCTTTTAAATGTATGAAAACTATTTTCCTAGAAAACTAGCATACTATTCTCATGCCACTGTTGAAATGTTGTTGTATGCTTGGAATACAGATTAAGAACAATGTGAATTATAGAAATTCAAGTCAAGATAAAACTGCCCTAATTGTATGAAATAACAACAAGAGCACCAGGGGGTGAGCAATGCTTTGTTGTGTCAGGACCCTAAATTTCAATTTTTCTGCTTTATTCTAAGGACAAATAAGTGTGCTTTTATTAAAAGTCTAGCTGCATATTAAGCAGAATGGACTCCAGATGTCCACTTATTAACATGATGAAAACGTGCAGTTCTGCTAGTATTACTACAGCAAAATGTTTTTTTATCTCCCGTCTGTTCTATTAATTCTCATGAAGAAACCATTAATTAGCCTTACCATTATGACATACAAAGAGAGGCCTCTGAGGCAACACAATCTACAATATTTAATATAATTAACTTTTTTGCTACCATATTGCCGAGATGTAAAATTTAAATGTATTTCGTGCCTACTTACTTAAAATGTCCGAGCGGTGAGGTGCTTTTTGATTTGCATATTTTTTCTTTATTTCATTTTGGATTAATCGACCTTTTGTACCGCATGTCTTTGTGTCGTAAACTCTGCCCAATGTCAGCATGCATATATGTATCCCTAAGCATATTTACACACCAATAACCACAGCACAGAGCCTTACATGCGTGTGTATGACTAACCGAGTGGAGGAAGCCGGCTCAGTGGTTTGCCTCTGCATGCGTTGCGTGCGGCGCAGGAAGTGCTCCCTCATGGAGAGCTGCACATCGGTGGGGATGTCGGGAGATGTATGGCTTATCTTTACAGCTGCCTCCAGGAAACCCATTGAACCCATGGGGTCCTTCACCTTCTCTGTCGCCATGGTGACCACCGGTGGCTGCTGGGGGCTGGGCAGACGGAGAGGTGACCGGAGCGAGCGGTCCTCTGGGTCACAGGCCGGGGTGAGGGACGGACTGGGGAAATGGGCCTTTGTTCGCCGAGGCACACGGCACCGCTTCCAAGAGATGAATGTAAGAAGGCCCAGCAGAGCCAGGCCGCAGACCACGAACACGCCGAGGAAGAGGCCAAAAGAAGCGCCTGGTGGCGAGCCACGGGAACCCGAAACAGAGGATCACACAATATGGACAAACAGATGGTGATAACGAGGGTGAGAGAGGAGAGAAAGAGAGAGACGGTCTATTAGGTCATGATTCTTCTGGTGCTATATCGGTGGGTTTTATATAAGGACAGCGATAGTATACTGGGAGATGTGTTTCATAAATATTTAAGTAACTTCCATTAGTCTTCAGTTCAGCCCAGGGATAAGGAAACCATATTTATGTAAACCGAATTGAAATGTGACTATGCACTCATGCACACAGACGAAGATGATTTTCCATGACATTAGAGGGAAATGTAATTATAGTCGGACAAATACTAAGAACAAAAAACACATAATCGCTTTGATTTAGCCAAAAAATACACGGGAGTAGAACCAAGGTGTCAGGCACCTTCCTTTATGGAGTTTTTTCTTTTTTACCATGAAACAGATAACAGGAACAGGGCACTGTCAACCTTATTTATTTTCCAGCATTTTGATTATGCTTCCTGGGGAAAAAGCAGCTTACAAAGACCTAGAGACGAACCAAGAATGCTGACAAGCACTCTTCACAGGCACCGAAGAGGAAAAGAAAAATATACCGAAAACATACAGTCCTGTATCTCTGGGTTTTGCATTTTGAGACACCTGCCAGAGTTGCTCCTTTTTTTAAAATTTAAAGTCTTTGTATATCTCCACCCGATACTTGGCACATTTTACATGCTTTCCGGCCAGGATTCAATTTCAATTCTTTTCAATTTCTTGGGAGTATTTCTTTTCCACGCACCCTGATTGCTCGAATTTATCTGCAGTAACTCACACTGAGCAGCGTCTCTGTGGCCTCTCAGAGGATCCCTCAGCTCCTGTCTGCACAGAACACTCCAGAGATAGCAGGAAGCTGCTTCAAGGCACATTGAATTAGCTCTTTTCTAATATTTACTCGGCTCAAGCTTTCCTCACTGCAGCAAAATATGAGCATCGGCAAGCACTGAAAGCTCCAGGTGGGGTTAGGGTTTGTAGAGAAAATGTGATTTATTACATATGTGGAAAACCAGGTAACAAGTATTACAGTTCTCCACATAAGTGAAAGTAGAAATACCACAGTGGCATAGTACTCATTAGAAAAGTAAAAGGCCTGCATTCAAAATCTTACACAAAGAAGTATTTTCAGCAAAATGTACTTATCAGCAGTGGTGGAATGTATCTATGTACATTTTTACAATATTTCCTCTTCACCTCTGAGGGAATTATTCTACTTCTTACTCGGCTACATTTAACTGGCATTTATGGAAACTAGTTGCTTTAAAATGAGATTCAAATCTTTAATCTCATCGCTTAAAAGATTAAATCAGTAGTTTTCTCTTATGACACCTTACCAAAAAGGGTCTAGTTGAGGTCCCTTGTCATATTTCAAATGTCTATGAGTTGTTCACCAAAGAGACATTTCCCCTCTAAACCTCTCAGGTTTTATTTAAATACAGCTTGAGGCCCAATGAAGTATGTATAATTTTATATAAAATATTTCACGAAAAAGGGTGATCATAAGCAAACCGTACAATATTTGCCTTGTAGTGAAGCAGAAGTATAACAATAATAGCTTTTAATGTCAAATGGTCTTAAAATTCTAAATAACTCACGTACAATAATAGTTGTCTGACAAACGTTCATTGCTTTTATCTCTAAATGATAGTTCATCAAAATATTATCGAAAGACTATCATTTACCACCTTTTGTCCTCACAATTTAAGAGCTTTGATGTTAAAAATTCAAACTACATGGAGTTTCCACCAAGAGGAATTTATAGCTTAGCCAAGCAGTGGACAGGATTTCATGTCTGGAGGATTTATGCCTGAGGAGGATTTCTCAGCTGTCCACAGCTCTGGCCTCTCTCTGTCATCTGAAATTTCACACAGCTCCCCACAAAGCTTCCTCTTGACTGGACTGTCGCTCGCAGAGTCTTCACCCGGCGTCACGGCAAATTGAAGTAGATCCTGCGCTGTGGTACTGAAATACGAATGCCCGTGGTGACAATCTTTCGCTACAAAATCCGTTGACAGGCCAAAAAATGTGTATTTGAGTATGTGACTTTGGCTTGTTTGGCTTTTTACACTTCAGCGGCACCGCTCCAAGTGAAGAATCCACTGAAACGGCGGTTTTTCGAAATTTGACACTAGGGGTCCCCCCAGACAAATTCAAGACAATTCTTTATCTAACTTCTATTTGATAGATTACTATGCTATAACTTTTGGAACCCTAATACTTTGGGGGATAGAAACAGGAAGTATAATGTTGCAATGAATTCAGTGGGTTATGCTGAGTGCGACATTGTTTTAGCTTAAACAAATGTAATGTAATGTATCCATGAATATACAGAAAACTATCCCTTGATTATTTTAATACTGAAGGACATTTTAAAATGTGATCTCAGGCTAGTAGTTCTAAAATTACAAGTAGCAGCTTTTCTAATATTCCTAAACAGATTTATGAATGTTTGTTCGCAATGGAAATTGGGATAATGAGGTCCACCAAAAGAGTAGCCTATGTCGAGTTATGACTCAGAGAAGCAGTGCAAATTTGAACGTAAATTGCGGCAAGCGGGCGCTAAGGGTTTTTAAAGTACCATGATTCTGTGTCACAGCATCTGCTGCAGTGCCAACTGCTGATTGTGTTGGTAAATGGGTCAAATCAGTGGGCCAAACTACAGTAATCAACTTCCTGTTGTTTTTAGAAAATCGGCATGCTTGTGTCTCTTTCACCTCAAGCAGTATTTGTGCGTGAAGGGAAGCTCGCAGTCATACAACCTCTGCCCAAAATTAGCACTAAAATGAGTGTGAGCAGTCACTTTACAGCTGCAAATTTCTCTTCTTTTCTTTTACTTTTGCCATAGTTGATAAAAGTGTAAAAAGAAGTATAAACAGTGATTTGTATTTCTACCTTATGATGGTTTCTAAGATAATAACAGCTGCTGTCATCAGTCTAGTCTGGTGTGATAAGGTTATTAATGAGAGACCTCCAGCACTGCGATGCCCACGTCACTTCTACCATAATGACTGCAAAAATAGAAGTGTTAATTTCTCACTCTTTGTCCTACCTTCTAGTGTTGCGAAGGCGAGACATACTGTATGCAGAAAGCTAATGATGCAGAGACAGTGAGGCAGAATGCGAGAGGCATGAATGTAAGGGAAACAGAGAGTTATTGAGAAGCCATTGTTCTTCCTCTCCAGACGGATGGGTAATGGAGCAGAGCTGTGTGAACATATTACTCCCTCTGGATCTGACAGCGTGAGACTAGACTGACCTCAGGGTTTAGCACACCATTAATGATCACACCCACGCCATGAGAGTGGACTACCACTATCCTGCAGTCAATCAGAAGGGTATTTTCTCACCATAAAGCTCCTCTAGGTGGGTTTTAGGGCCAGGTGCAAAGGGCAAGGAAGTGAGGCACCGCTGTGAGAAAGACGCGTTTCAATTTTTAAAAATAAAAACGTCCAGGTATTGACCTCTGAGCTGGGGTGACTTGCGTGGATGCAGAGACAGCTCCAGTGCTTTAAAAAACGTTGTGGCTCACTGCCGCTGTGTGTGTTTCAATTGGCTCTCTGTTTGATTCAGTTATGAAGTTACTCCTTCATGCTGCTCGTCTCACCACAGCGGGGCTTGGCTCGACATTATCAGGTGTTTCTCAGGGTGCACAAATTGAATAAAGGTTTGTTTTGAAGTCGAGTCGAAGAGCAAAGTGAAGCCTGGGGACCTTTCTTCTTCTTTTCTTTTTTTTCGTCATGAGCTATTAAATCGAACATAGTTTCCATAGTAACCCGGTCATTAGAGAAGATATGCGCTCTCTCTCTTTGCTGTTATGAATTGATTTATCTTGGGTGGAAAAAGTCCATTCTAATAATGCTAAAGAATGCTCTGCCTGCACCCCTACGTTTTGCTGTGTCTGTGGACTCATTCAAAAATCAGCTCAAGACACAAGACTGGCGTCTGGGTAATAACTTGTGTCCTATAGGCCTGCTTTTAAACCATGTTTTACATTTGTACTTTCTGTTTTTGTGCATTTTAATGTAAATTATTGGCCCTTATATGGTCACATTGTGCTTTTTATGTTTGTAATTCTGCTCATGTTAAGCACTTTGTGACTAATGTCTGTGAAAAGCGCTTTATAATTATATTTTACTTACTTACTTACTTACATAGAGATGTCAAAATGCTGTTTGTGTTGAGTTTTACTCAAGCACACACTTTATAGGCTTTGATACTCTTAGATGAAGGCTGTGGTTTCATTGTCATATCGTGTACGGAACTTATTAGAGCGGAGGATGATGTAATTTGTCTTTGTAGATTTGTTGAAACAATCAAGGATCTTAAACGGTATAACTGGTTACCCGTTGCCCCAACCAACCGTCATTCCAACCTTCATCCGTGAGAAGAAAAAACGTGAATCGTACCAAAAAAAAGTGAGTCATAAAAGAATAGAATTCACCATGTTGCTACTGTATATGTTTTCATTAAGTCAGACAATTGCTAATTCAATTTTTTATGTACAGTTTAAAAACAAGGAGTTGACCCAAAGTGATTTCCAGTTGAGCCAAATGGGTTAGGATCTGCCTCTATACAGGTATAATAATGAGAGAAATAGAAAATAAAACAATAATATAGAGATACAACAGATGGGAAGTTAAGAGAAATGGAAATAAAAACAACCGACTAAAACCGAAGAGGATATAGATAACAGATGTATAAGTTAAGACTTGACAAAACCCATCGTCTTTGGTTTTGAGTCATGAGTGAAGGACTGAGAGGAGTTGTTGTGAGGATGATCTGAGCTACCTGGGGGCAGAATATGGGGTGGCAAGCTACTAATGGATTGTGAGAACAAAATAGCTTAAAACAATAAAAAGTTTACTGGTGACAGAGTTTTCAACAAAGTCACAGACTATCAGTGTTAGCATTAGCTTTTGCGAGCTAGCTTCAGATGACAAAATCTGTTGTCATTGGCTAGAAAGGGGCAGCCTGCTTTAATTTACTTCTGTGTGAAAGAAAAATTACATTAAACGTCAATGGTAATTCTGCAACTGTTATTGTCGTAAAGTGAATATGTGCCATGCGAGGCCAGAATTATTCTGCTGAATAAACCCTAATAATTTCCATACAGTCCCTAACGGTCTCTCAATGATCAATAGTAATAAAACGACTGCTTTGGCATGTACTGTCTGCTTCATCTACCTTAAGGCCAATGTCTTAGGATGGTGGTGAGTGCTGGTGCTGTCTCTGCCCTGTAGCCCACAATTACTCATACTCTCTGCTTGTCACACATGACGTCCGATATTTCTACAGGGGAGAGAAAAGGGCTGCAAAAATCATGCAAATGTGGGCCAGCAACAATTTCTGACAAGAAAGTTAAAATAACATTTGAACATATTAATATCTTCCCAAAGCATACACAGATATACTTTTTTTTTCTTCGAGCACATTTGTGCAATGGTGGTAATGGATAAATTGCAAATGTGAAAGTAATTTCAGCCTTCAACATTTAAGTATAAGAGGATCATGTGCAGTTGACTTATTATTAGTTACAATTTTCAGGGAAAATTAAACTGTCTCTGGAAAAGTACACTTTAGACAACGAGCAATGACATTTCATGAAATTGGAAAAAGGCATTGACTTTACACAACTGCTTTCAGCATAAAGTAGGCTTTGTAGTTTACTACAATCTCATTTAATTGTAAATATTTCCTGGACACACTTGTTTCAAAGCTGTCAGTTGTGTACTGTCTTCTTTCCCTAAAGGGGGATATAATGCGCTCTAATCTTGATGTGGGTATCCCAGCCATTTTTGGATTTCTGTATCCCATGGTGTCTTTTTCAGAGCAATCATAAAATCCCATAATCCCCCAGATCCCCAAATCCTAAAGCCCCACCACATGCAAAGAGGAGTTTAGACAGCAGCAGATCAGCCGGAGGTGTGAAGAGGAATTGGAGTCCATGGAGAGAAACATTAGACTTTTACACCACACCTCGGTGGGGAAAAGATGTTATATCTATTGAGGATTTATTTAAATTAGGCTAAAAAGCATGTGTAAGTAATTATTCTGTCCAGAATATTTAGCATCTAATTACTCATCATTGATTGCTTTAAATTCAAGTTCATCTGTGTGTAGAAAAAGGGGCCATAAACAGGTTGTTATGATTGAAATAGTGAGTAAACACTGAAAGTAGCAGGGATGAATAACAATGTTTCTTCCAGCTTACTAAAAATTGTATTTCAATGCAGAGTAAACTTCCACTCAGAGTACCCAACTGTGTTGCCAATAAAGATAAAAGAGACAGAACCTTTTAAAGACTCAATAGATAACTTTTTGTATGTGAACTCAGCGGCCTTAAGCAAAGGGTATTGGGTACTATGACAAATGCAACAGTTTGGGGGATGCAAGTTTTCTTGCCCGTGTTTATCAGCTCAACCATTCAGTCTGGTTGAAAGCTCCCACCTGCAAGGCCAAGATATACTGTCAAGTGAAAATATGTTCAAAACTAGAGCTGTCTTTTAGAGCAAGTTGGTGTTTTTGCCAACGGTTTTGTCAAAATGTGCGACAGAGATTGTCCACAAAACTGTCATGGTGAAAATGTTCAAAGGATGGATGGACGCACCCAGAAGGACAGATTTTGTTGCTGTAATGCAAAGTAATAACCATATTTAACTTTACTTAACCCAATGAATTCAAATATTGATGAAATGGAGTGCTGCAGGAATGAGTCCTAAAACCCGTAAATGATTTAGCATTTTTGCACTTCCTGTTCCCGTCCTTCTTTGTCTTCTAGTTTTTTTGATTAGATGTCCGAAATAAGGTCTATGATAGTTTAAGGTTTTGTTCTATGATATAAAATGCGTCAGTAGCTACCCGTGTCTAGAATTGTAAAGCTTTTACGTGTCTTAGAACTGGTGGTTGCTAAGAAGTAGCTGAATGAGACTTCAAAATCAGGCGAAATCTGCATATTTGCGTCAGGAAATCTATCTATAGATATCTATATATAGCTAATATATATAGAGATATTTTTATATCTATATAAATCTATAGATATTTTGATAGATATTTTTTTCGATTTCTCACTAATACATAGCTACATAGCCGTTAAAATAATAATAACTTATAAAATCTGCAAATGACTAAGTTAGATGATGCATGGCTTAATGTTGCTTTATCTTAACAGCTGCAATGCAGAAATTACTTTTAACATGGGTGCTTAATTTGAAGTGTCGACTACTAACAGAAACATGTTCCGCGTGTTGATAATCCTAATGCCAATATCATGCTTTAGTGGGGACAAAAAATAAACAGAACATGGAGCTATCTTCCCGCCGCTTGACGAAGCGCTACAGTATGCTTTCACCTTTGGTTCGTTCATGGCAGTCGTACTGCGATGATAATGTTGATGTTGTGAGTCTGAAATACTTCCACGCTTTATATGACTGTTGGGTTAGGTTTTTTTAGCTGCAGTTAGTTCTACGGGGAATGCGTGCTTTCTTGGGGCCATTCTTACTACGCACCGCAGCACGTAATGCAAAATCGACATTGATTACGTCAGTAGTCTTTATTGTGTATCTCTTTACTGAAGACTTTTTTTATTCTAAAATGTAATGATTCCTAATAAAAGACATTCTTAACCTCAGCATCATATTAGTCTTCAACTAACCAGAATCAAATGTGTCGTTCTGACTGCTTTATATTGACATTTTTTTAAATCAACTTGTTTTAAATCAATTTTTCGTCACCCTAAAGGCCTATATACTCCCACTGTCTCATCGCGTAATGACCTGAGTTTACTAATTGACCACAGAGGGTTCATACAATGTGCGAGCGCTCACACTCAATAATCCACTGAGGACACACTTTCAGAAAGCTGTTATCTCCTCCACAAGTGTGAAGTTAATCAAAGTGCATTCTCTCTTACCCTGCACATCGTCTAATCCTCCAAACGGTTCAATCACTGTTGTCATCTATCCGTTAAAGTTGGAATATTAAACTCACTACAAAAGTGTATTGACTTTGGCCACAACACATTTTCTGTAGTGTCCAATTTGATTTGATTGCTGTGTTCTGCAGCCAATCAGAGGCCACGAGGGAGCCTCCCCTGAAGCTGTGACTGTTGAGTTCAGTCCAGCATTAGCATCTGGTCCTATCACACAATTAACCTGCTTGTTGACCAGGAGCCCCTATCTCTGTCGCACAGCTTTCAGCCAGCCAGGTTGTCTTTACTCATAGGGGCTGTTTGCAGAGAGCAAATGTTGAAATAGATTGCAGAGCTCCAGAGGCCTGCTCAAGAGAAAATAAGCATCAAAAAATAGAAAGATTTGGAGCTGATGTTCTGCAGTTAACCTTACTTGTGAGAGATATACTGCAAAATCAATCCATTACTCATTAGGAATGAGGCAAACCTCAAATTGAACATTGATTCACGACATTATCGCGCTAAATTAAACCATCTATCTCAAAGTTGTGTCTTTTATGTTTAAAAAACGTATTAACTGATAGCATTTAACTGCATATAAAAAAATCTATAATTTGCACCACCATCTGATAGATAAAAATATGACTTATTGTAAAACAAATACACAGAATTGAAAACATTTTAATGGTAAATATGTGTTATATTATCAAATAAACACACTTAAATATAATATATTACAATATCAATGAAAATCAATGAGAAGTCTTTGTATCCTTGGACACCAAACATATTACATTTTAAAATTCAGCTACAATAAATGTCAAAAGCAGCAAACTACATCTAAGTTATTAAGGTTTTCCATCTTCTATTAGTCTTTTGCATCAGTAATGTATGTAAATAACAGAGTAAAATAGGTTTAGAATTATGATTAATTTAGAAAAGTTATGTTATTTTGAACTTAATTTGTATGTACACTGCATGTGCTCCATATGAAGTACAAATTAGTATTTCAAACTGTGCTGAGCCAGATTTTTGTGCAGAAACCTATCATGTCTCAGTTCTTTTGCCCATGAGACACTTTAGATATGTCTTGTTTACCCAAATGAAAAAGCATCAGCTATGTGACTGGTGGGAAATCTACTTCTCCATCCTAAAGAAGTAAATAAAAAAAGGCATTAAACTTGCATGTTTATATACTGACTCCTCAACAACAACAACAAAACAACCTCTATCCAGGACTTGTGTGGTATTCCACATCTTTCTGTCGGTGAATACCATGAACGGATCAATAACAGCAATGACCATGGATTGTATATATATATATATATATATATATATATATATATAGTATTTCTCTGTGCCCTAGAGCTCCATTGTTGACCATAACTATTCTTAACACATCAATGAGCCGCACTGTGAAGTCACTCGGATAAACTCCGCTAATGATTTTCCATCAAACATCTTTTCTCACATAGCATGTCAATGTCGGAATAGATGGGGCGAGGGACAGTCCAGCTGAAAGCGGTAATGCGACATTAATGGATGCTAACCCTTTACGTGCTTGCAATGTTACTGCTTTCATTCACAACACATCAATACCTGCATTTTCCCTGAAATGTACTAGGTATTGAGGTGGGAATTTGCCGTTTTTTACTTATTTATTATACCTTTACTGTGTGATTACATATGTATTATACTTGTTGATACTTGATCTTATTTTTCTTCTTATATCTCTTTTTTGTTTGCTTGCGCTATCCACTATGCTGCTGTAATCCTGCAAATGTTTCCCGCTGTGGGACTAATGAAGGATTATCTTATCTTATCTTGTATATGTATGTGAATGTACATCTACAATATAGCTAAAGTCAAGAAAGAATTTTGGTAAGATTAAGCAACAACAACATTTGGTTAAGTTTATGGAAGAATCGTGGTTAAGGTTAACTCCAGTTACGTGCATGGAAGTCGAACATGCTGCCTTTGTCGTAGCTACGTGTTCAGGGGCCCCTGGGAAGTTGTTTTGCCCCTATTGTGGTTACTTTATCAAACACCACCTTATTTAGAAAATGTACCATGTACATGAATCATCTTAATGGAAGTAAATCATGAGATGCAGAATCGTCCAATATGGGCTTACTTCCTATAGGGATACTGGACTGAGACAAACACATCTGTTGAGCTTCATCCTTCCCTCGAGCATTTACGTTGGGTTCAGACAGAGCACTCTGAGCCACCTCTCCATTGCCGTTGCTCAGCTCAACAGCCCTAACATGTCATTCCCCCATCCACCTGACAAGTGGTACTACTGCATCCGGGCCTGATCCATCATCCGCTACAGCCTTGTCTCATCCTCGTCCCATCATTCTGTAGCTAATGAATTTTTACCGTGCTGCGAGCTATAAATATTATATCCAACATGAAGTCGTATGATTTGTTTCATATGTGATGTGGAGGAAAAGAAAATCATAAACCAGCACGAGTTAGAATCTCTATAATACAAGAAGGCATGAGACCAGCGGAGCAGGTGGACTGCGTGATGCTATCAAATAATAAAGGCTGAAAATGTCCAACTTTACAAGGGTGGAGAACTTTTTTATTGATTTAGTCCATGCTTCCTGCATGCCACTATATGGATGTTTTAATTTCCAGAGGCATCACAATAAAACTAACAGGCCCCTTGTAAAAATAGCTTAAGCTCATTTTCAGTCTCGGTAATTTTCATCACCAGGGATTTTAAATGGATGTGCTACATCCATTACAGACAGAAGTTATGAGCGCCCGGTATTGCTCGATGAAAGCTTTTGCTCTACTCGAAATGCTCCATTGCCCTGAAATATTGCGTTGTTAATCATGACAAACAAACAGCACTAGCACCCACCCTGTCATGTGTGTAGAGAAGGTGTGAGTGATGTGGCGGGAGTGGGAAGACGCTATAGCTTCTTAATGTCTCTGATTAGGTTTAGGGGAAATATGTGGGAGAGACATAATTGAAATGGTGATATGTTTTGGCACATTCTTAAGAGCCTATTAAAATGTTTGATTGTTTACCAGAGGCAGTGAGAGCAACGGGTATTTAATACAGTTTGTTTAAAAGACAGAATGAGGCAATGTATACATTACATAATACTAATATTTTTTTATTGTGGTTAATAGTAAGAGTAGAATTAGTATTTTATAGACATTTTATGAAATACCTCTGGGTGCGTCATTTGAAAAGACTCCAGTCTTTATGTTAAGCAAAGTTAATTAGCTGTAGCTCCATATTTAGAAGAAGTAAACGTGAGCGTTCGACACAGCTCAACTTTTTCGCTTTGTTTTTTGTACAGAGTAAATAAAACATGCTAAGCTAAATGTTTCCTGGCTCGCTCGTTTATCGTACAGACCAGTGACTTCTCATCTAATTCTTGGCTAGAAAGCTAATATGCTCATTTCCCAAAATGTCAAACTTTAACCTCTGTTTTCATATTTAATTACACCAATCCATCTCAAGTTTAATTTTCAACGACACATCAAATTATGTTCTGTAAACCCCTCGTGCAGTTAAAAATAAATGCAGCCACATCACATTTCTTTGTGGGGGCAGGCCCTTGGTTTGACCTGACCTTCGGCCTCTGGGCCCCCCGAATGATGGCGACAGACAACCCGTCAGCATGAGGAAATGATGCATCCATCACTCTGACTCTGTTGATTCAACCCAGGCCTGACATTTGGGACCCACTTGCTCAGAAGCCGGTCGCCTTATGATGCATTATAGTTCAGCTGATAATATGACAAATGGCAAGCAGAAGGCGTTTTATCAAGAGGGGAGCGTTATCAGGCTTAAAGGAACCCCAGCACTGCTCAACAACTTGCAGGGCTTTAGCAGCCGAATCCAATCACGTCTCCTCATGTACTTACATTGACGTGATCCATCAGATCTTGAAAAATTATTTTTGATGGTGCAGATTCAGCTAGTTGTAGTGGTGTCAAGTATTTTTTTTATTGTTTGAAACGGAAACTAGAGTACTACTCTTCATTTACAGAGAAGCAATGAATTCATCATTGTTTCCCATATTTTCAGTTTTATGTTTAATTCAGCTCCCAAACAAAAACCCATTCAAGCACTCTTTCTCTCTTGTAAATAAAATCTGTGATGCAACCTCCAACGCTGAAACAGTTCGTATCGACTTTTTGTGTGGGAGAAACCTAAATTTATACTCTTTTGTACACCGGACAAAAACAAAGTGAAAGAGTGCCTTTAGGGTGTTTTGGTTTTATTTCAGCTGGTGTTGTTTTGGGGAAGAGATCACAGTGTTCAACAACAACAACAAGTTGTGGTGAAAGCTTTGGTTTATAGCTGCAACGTGACTACAAGTAAGAGGAAATGCCTAAAGCTTAATGGAATAAAGGCTTTTAAGCTTCCTGCCACTCATGACTGCCTTGGATGTCATGATATTTCTTAGCATCTTATATATTTTCTTGCCAGATAGAAAGTGTAACTATGCATTTCATCAATAATAAATTGAGAAGCTATATGCCAATGTTTCTTGCTAATAGTTATGGGGTTTGATAGCATTTTATAGAATTATCAACAACTCCTTTTAGATAGTTTAGGTAGTAGAATGACGACATCTTTAGAGCTGAGAGATTAGTCTAGCTATTTTAATAATTGATTCATAGTTTGTTTAATTTTTTAAGTAAAAATGCCTAATATTGTCGTTCAATTAATTCATTTGTTGTGGTCAAGGCCCCTCCTATGGGGTCACAGGATGAATCTGAGGGGTTCATGAGATGCATAATGGGATGAAAACTGAGTTACACAGAACAGCATCCTTATCTTAAATTGTTGCTTTTTGTCAACGATCCAGATTGAAATGAATTAAAAACAATCAATATTACAAGTCTAGAGGTCCCAATTTGTAACTTGTTGACTCCTGACTTCACCAATGAGGGGTCGCTGCTTTATATTAAGAGGTAGTCTAAAGGTTTGTGAAACACTATCTTGTATGATAGTAAACTGAAAATCTTATGTTTCTGGGGTGTTGGTCAGACCAAATGAGCAATTTGATGGCATAATCTGAAGCTGCAGAAAACTGTCACAGGCATTTTTTTTTAGCATTTAATTTAGCCTCGAAGGGTGTAGGGCTTTCACCAGATGTTTTGTCACTGCTCAGTGACATTTGTTAACATTTACCGGATTCATTTTTTTGTTTTTTCTGAGATGGAAAATGGCCTTTGCTGGGATGTGCTGCAGATGCAGAAGTAATGTAAACGAGGTGGAAATAATGAAATATTGCAAATATCTACAAAATAAATCATAGATTTTTCTCCATGCACAATGCAGTCAGTGTGAAGGCAAAATCGTTATAGCACTGCTACAGGTCATAGAATCCAATGGGTACAGTACATGGTGTAACACCGGCGGTTCACTCAGGAGGAGCCATAGTTCATGTCAAGTCATCTGCCATAATTTCATACTTTAATATTATGTACAGTTGATAAATATAAGCAGGGGACTTGTGAGTTTCTTTTGGTCAAGTTAAGTTGGCCGGCTATGTTCAGTCAGTCATAAGCGTTTTTGTGTTTACATGCATCACCAGTTTCAGACTAGGGCAGAAGAGACCAAAGACAGATTGTGAATTAAAGATTTGTTAAGGGATTTATTTTGTCTCAGCCTAATCAATCTTGGTATTTTACCAAAATGCAACGGAACTGAGCCAAATCGCTAAACAGCCATTCGCATTTCAGTAGCATCAATTCAGAGAGGCAACATTTGGTCCTGTCACGAACAGGATTCTCCTCTAATGTGCTTTATCGAACATTAGCTTGTTCTGCTTCCTCTAAACAAGTGCAATCATTATCAGGACAGCATATCCTCTTGTTGTACAAGAGCAATAGTGTTTCCTCTCTTGGATGACTGGGGTATTGATCCAGGCCACAAGGCTGTCAAAATCCAGCCCAATTTTATATTGTATTGAAACAAATTGTGTCCGGAGGGGGCCGTCAGAGAGCTCAACATTATCCCAACCCATCCTGCATCCATGCATTCCCGCATGTGTGCTTTATGGGTTTATCACACGGCTGTGCACTATTGTTTACACACCAAGCTCCCACTCAGGGACATTTTACAGTCCAGCCTTAGTGAGTGACATTTTAACAAGAAGTTATAAATCATGTCACCAGAGAAAGGAAAGAAAACAAATGCCACAATCCCTGAATCCTCTCACAAAGAAAAACAAAACGACCCCTGCTGCTATCCTGATCACACACAATCATGTCAGTGCTGCTCACACACACACACACACATGCAGGCATCCATGAATGCAATTGGTCACATGCGCTTTGTAACACATCCAGGGCAGAGCCACCACACACATACACAAGCACACACATACACCATAAACACAGCTTGCCAGCAAGGGCCACCGGGGTCCAGTCATGGCAGGAGCCAGCAGAAAACTGATAAGGCTGACTGGATTTGTTTAATTCAGCCTTCTCCCAAAGCTGCTGCTGCTGTAGGGGGAGGAAAAAAATATATAACTGCACCGTAGGAACAGGTGAAGGGAGGCAGGGGATCCAAGTGAACCGCAGAGATGAACACTGACAGGATTGACTCCACATCACAGGTTGTACATTTTTGTAGAATCCGTTTCCAACGATACTCCCTGATCAATTCAAGGCAAGAATTTTTGCTTATTAACACATCTGAAGTACTTTAAATCGTAAGTGACAAATGTAGCAGACGATGATCAGAATAACACAATTTCCCTGCACTCGGGCTGACAAGAAGAGCAGGGTATCATGCTGTATCTCTCTGCTTCTATTAGCCCCGCAGCTCTGGCGCTTCATCAAAGTGTCATGATGCACGTTGATCAAACCCAGCAAGAGCGAGGAGAAAGAACAAAAAAAAAGAAAAAGTGACATAAGCATGTGCACACAGAAGAAGACAGAGACACAAATAGAACACATGCACAAAGCAGTGACCTGACTTAACAATGTGCAGCTGAGCAAGTCTGTTCACCTCTGCCATACAGGTGTACTTTTGAACAAAAAGCATTAGATCAGACGCACTGTCATTGATAAAAAGCTGTGGAAAGAACAAGTCAATATCTCTTCAATTTTCACCCGGGTTCAGACGGCAGCGTAATGGGCAGAAGGTGTGTAAGATAGAGGCGGAAAGTGCGGCTGCAGACATCCACTCTTATCAAATATTAACACGGTGCTTCATAAATGATAGAGACGAGTATGATATAGTCAGTAAGGCTGCCTAAAAAAAGAGAAGTAGTTTTTATCTTGGCATGTATTATTCAAAAGTAAATATTTGTCAAAGATTACCAGTTACAGAGGTTACAACAGTATTAATGACTGATATATAAATAAAAAGCTACGGCTGCTGCTCTGCATCTGTCCTCTGCATCTGAGAGCGAAGCACCGTGCGCCTCACCCACACACATCCCCCAACAAACTGGCAACCTGCAACCTGCCTCACAGCACCTCAGCACAGCAGTGAAATCAAGCCGGGGAAATCAATCGTCAAAAGGAAACAAAGAAGGAAAAAAGACGCTCAAAGCATCAGATTTGAACCACTGATTGAATCTGCTGTGACAGCTATGTACTCACCAGTGACAATGTCTCTCACTTTTCCTCTCTTGATCCCCCTCTCTCTCTCACTTCTCCCTCCCTCTGTTTCTCTTTTTCTCTCTGTGTCTTTTTTTTCTTCTTCTCCCCCTCAGTCTCTCCTCCCGATCCTCTTCCTTGCTTGCTCCTGAACAGAATGAGCCTCCACTGCACTCAGGAACCCAGTTTCTATGGCAGTGTGAGCAAGCAAGCAAGTCAGCAGGATACTGTAGTGCAAATGTCTAGGGGCAGATCCCTCACCCAGCCCAGCGAACAGTCAAACAAGCTCAATAGCTTCTCACTTCAATCTCGTTGTGCTAAAACAACAGCAAGCCACTTGAACTTCTGTAAAACATGCAGTGAAAGAGAAAAGCAAAAGAGAAACCCAGCAAAGACATTTTTATTTGCTCCCTAGAAAACACAGGCAATGCAGCAAAAGAAAGGAAACATGCATAAGTTTAGGAGCATGAATATACATGAGGGCATCCACATGAATATCAAAGCTTTTCTTTGAATAGATATCCAGGTAACACATTCAAAGAGTTGTTTTATTTCTACATCGAATGGCATTAGGCAAATGCATCATGAGGGATCAAAAGGGAGCCTTTTCTGATGAGCAACACATGCAAGCCTTTGCTTTGTTCTGTGTCAAGGGAGCTTGCGGTAAGCTGCTGTGAGGAGCACATGCTCATCCACGCACTGCTTCAAGAGGCATACACCACTGATTAAATAAGCATGGGCGACATTGCGCCTCAGTCTGCAGTCCTGACCACGGTCATGCGACATATTGCAGCACAATCAGTACAATCTTCAACAGCGCGAGAGAAGGAGGGAGAGAAGGAGGGGTGGGGGAAGAAAGTGCAACCCCCCAAGTCTTCCCTCCTATCTAGATTAGCATCAGTTCATCAACAGGCTTTGGTCCGCAAAGGGTGTTTCTTTGACCAGAGGCTCCGACTGCAGGAAAACCTTGAAATCAATTGGATGCGCAACACTGAAAAATAGATTGAAATTAATTGCATTCGGAGCGCTGCACGCATGTATGATATGGTGCAGTTGGCAAGCGTTCAGAATTGAGATCCTAGAAAGTGTGTTCTGGATAACATGAACAGCGCAGTTCTATCAGCTGAGAGGGTTTCTTTGCTGTTACAGCAGCTAATGCATTATGTATTACTCTGAGATACTCCTGCAGAAGGTTTTAAAACCACTTTTCCTTTTGTTCATATTTTACGTTGCAAGTAATCAGAACACTTTATGTTCAAGTAACCAATCCATCTCGTAGCCTAGTGATTATTACGTGAGCAAAGAGGGAAGTCAGTTGACTTGTATAGTTATACAGCGACAAAAGTCCAGACAGGGAGGAGGTTGAGGTGCATCGATGGGTCAACAAAATATTGGATTTTGATTATTTTAACCAAAACCCTGATGTTTTATTCCAAACCACGATCTTTCACTAAACTGAACCAATTTGACCGCATTGTTAGATGATAAAATGGATTTGTGGTTTTGGAGGGGCACAGACCAGGATTTATTGCTGGTCATGCCAACAGCAACCTCCATTTCTGAAAAGTTCTTTCTAATGGCCAGCAGGGGCGACTCCTCTGGTTGCAAAAGGAAAGTCTGATTGTATAGAAGTATGAGAAAATGACCTTACTTCTTACTTGATTTGTCAGCAAACATCAGTTAATTGTCTCAATCGCTAGTTTCAAGTCTTCTTCAATACAGCATGACGTTCATTTAGTAAATTATTGTCCCATTTTGAGTAAAATAGACGATAAAGTAGGCTATGCTTTAGGGCGGGCTTGCTGTGATTTAGTGGTCGCTACCACAACGTTGTCCGGTCTGGGAGTTTATTCCTGGGAAAACTTTAATCCTTTCACAGTGTGTTCAGTTCATGAAAGTTATTGTAACATTTTGGTTACCTAAAAATGGCCCTCTCGTCTCATTTCTTGTTACAAAAAAACAGGATCGCGATGGCAAAAAATCGAGATGGCGATGTCAAACTCAAGGCTTTAAAACCGCAGTCCACAAACCAATGGGTGAGTTCATGTGTATATTTTTGATCCATGTGCTGGGAAATGATTGAAAAACTGTGTTAATGAAATAACTCATTGGTGTCAGAGATCAAATTCAGTAAAACTTGCATCAGTAAACAGTTTTGTCTGTCTGATACTGACACTGGATCAAGTGATGAATTTCATCACCAACCACTTCAACGTGCTGCACATCCTGCCAAGAAGCTTAATGTGATTTAGACTTACAGCGCCGTCCTTTCGTTTCTTTAACAATTAGAATCAAATCTAGCGTTTGTACAAACTCCCC
>NW_022280035.1:6673856-6757455 GCF_004355925.1 Anarrhichthys ocellatus | reverse complement strand
AACAAATAAGCCACCACCCCTCGTTTTTCACCACCCCCCCCCCCCCCCCCCCCCCCCCCACACCCCACACCCAAAATAAATCTAATATCAAAGAAACAGATGCACCCATAATCCTGTAGTCAAATCACATCACTCAGTTTCCTGTGATGTAGCTGCTCCAAACAGCATACACAACAATATCCTTTAAACATTAACAATGCCTGACAGATTGGGTTATAAGAAGCAAGCAGCATGACAGTTGGCTGACAGCGGCTGGACAGGCCCTTGATGGGGCATTGATGGGTGTAAGCGGGGGGATGGTGATGCCAGCTAAAGGTAGACTGCTGATGAGTCTTAGCCAAACAAATGTCAGTATGTAGCTAGGCACAATGCGTATGAGCAGGAAAAAAAACCTGCTGTACTAAATATGTTTTATCTTGAATAGAGGGATGTAAAGGATTAGGTTGATCAGTCAGAATTGTCAACTTAGACATACAATCTTAGACCTAAACAGTCTAATTTTGGCTAAACATGGTAATTTTGGCTGTGAGTTTGGACCACAGTAATTAATGGCCAAATTTAACCTTGGTAAGTCCAGTTGATAAAGTCAAACATGCTACACATTCTCTTGCAATCTGATTAATTACAGCAAGCCAATTCAAGGTCAACATTTCAATCTCCGACTTCTTAAAGCATGATTAATTAATTTTCATGGCCACTTTGGGAGTAGCACGAAACCTGTATGTTAACATTCACTTTTTCTATTTACACATCAGTAACAGAATTACATTAGCATTCATTGACAGTCACGTTTCTGGCCACCTGACAAATATAAGTCCAATATTCGCTCTCCTTTTTTGCTTCACCAACCCCTGGGGAAATATCTTGCTCTTTAGCTTCCAAATGCTCCAATACGTGTGGAGCAGCTTCCGTACAGTGTCTTCATCATAGCTCTTTCACTGAAAACAGCTGCATACTGCTGTTATTAGAAATGAGATTGATGGTGAACCTAAACAGTAAAGTTTAGGTTCACCTTTTTGTTCAAAAGTACACCTGTATGGCAGAGGTGAACAGATTTGCTCAGCTGCACATTGTTAAGTCAGGTCACTGCTGTGTGTTCCGCATTGTCTTTACTCTGCAGAACAGGAGGTTGCCGTCTGAATGCTACCCTACCAGAGCCGTATACGGTGTCTCTACGTCACTTCTCTGCCGTCCAAATATGGTCACAAAAGCCAAGATGGCGATGGCCAAAACACCCAACTCGAGGCTTTAAAAGGACCACAAACCAATGGGTGACATTGACAGTGACTGCGTCAACTTCTTATACACAGTCATGGTCATGACATTGCTCTGGGGTATAGCTGTTACATTCCTCAAATCGTTTGTGTTCTATTCCCCCAGTATCTCAGCAATTGTCCAATATGGTCATTTAGTCGAAGTACTGATCCTACAGCCTTTTGTTTACGACCACATCTGGAGAAAGCGTGTGAGGTGAACTAATGAAAGCATGAGAGGAGGTCTGCATTGGTATGCAAACACCTCTGCAGTTGTTAAGAAGGCACTGCACATATAAGGAACTACGCCTCCTGAGAGTGCACTGGCTTACGACATCTCAGCGTGATGCTGGCTGCTCAGCAGCAGACAAAAGAGCTCTTCAGAGGGTCATCAAAACCACACAGAAAATCATCACCTGCCCTCCCTGGAAGACATCTCCAGCACAAGGACTCTTATCCTGGATCCACTGGTTTCACCCGTTGCCCGCTGACAGGCACCTGGGCCTTAGGATTGAATGACCCCCCCCCCCCCCTCCCTCGAACAATTAGATGAACGACTTTTCAAGGCAAACCTATAGGATCTTTTGCAATAATTGCATTTATTTTAGTGCAATAATTACATTCCTATTAGTGCAATACATGCTCTTATTCTAGTGCTAAATCAAATTGTATTTATCAATTTGAATTATTATTTTAGAACCTGTGTTGTTGGCTATAGATGTTTGTTTGCTGAAGTGTTTTGTTTTTGTGGTGTTTTTCCTTCATTTTAATTGCACTAATCAGCAGTAGTGCTACCAATGTCATTGTATGTTGTACAATGACAATAAAGGCTTCTATTCCATTTCAGTGTGAATAGCAGTTAGTCCTCTTAACTGAGGATGATGATGATGTTGAAGATGGCATCAAGGGCTGTCTCAGGAGCAGCTGAAGCATCACCATAGTGAGCAGGAAAAATGTGTTCTTTGTCTAGGCTTGTAATGCAGACAAAAAAGGTCACCATGGTGCTATTTTACCATGGACTGTATACAAGAAGTGGACTTAGTTACCGTGACGGTTTTGAAGCCTCGAGTTCGGCATTTTGACTGTCGCTATCTTGGTTTTTTTTGCCAATGCCTTCTTGTTTTTTGCAACGAGAAGTTACACAAGAAGGGGGAGCTAAGTACAGCTGAACACTGGATGAAACACTTTTAGGCAGCAACCTGCCTTTATTTTACATGCTTGTTGCCACAGAAGAGAACATGATGTGTTAAATAAGTAAAAGAAAGCTAAAATAGATGAAAATCCGCAACCTCAAACTGAAATTGAAAATAAGCCATGCCACTCTGATGGTTGCGAGCCAGTGGAAACTGGGCAACCAAGCAAAACACTCAGATATGCGACTTAAGCTCACATGTGGGAGAGAACAGTCACCTAACTGAGGGGCAAAGAGGAAAGTAAGGTTCACTTTGAAACATGATGGAACCAAAAGACAAACGTTACCTCTGGATAGCTACATTAACGATTAAGAATTTACATAGAAAACACAATATGGTTTGATATATTTGAAATACAATACATTACATTGTTAGTTATTGAACCAGCGGTTGTTTCTCAGTTTGCTACCTCTGCGGTGGTCTCATTTAAGAAAGTAGATACAATTATCCAATTTAGCTTTTTGTAAGCTAAATAACACCTAACTATTCTTAGTTTCAGATCTTTAATCACATCACAACCTTTCAGATGATTTAGCTTGTGACCCTTTGTGAACCACTGGGCTAGACTATTTAACAGTGTATATAAAGCAGTTCAATCAGTTAAATGCTACTTACACACTGATGCATCTGTGTTCAACTTGTAGTTTTATATGTTGATACAGTATTTACTTACTTAAAGGTACAGTGTGTAAGATTTAGGGGATCTATAGGCAGAGATGGAACCCTCGATAGCCACAAGAACCATGAACATGATCCAGCTTACATTTGTATTTTGTTCCAAACTAGATTTTACAATTTTTCAACGTCTCTAGTTAAAATATGCTGGTTTAAGATTTTGAATCGAGTGTTTTCTTGTGTGTCTAGGAAGTAAATTACGTTCATGCTTGGCAAATGACGTTTGTTTGATTACGTTTGTCATTTCTTTTGGTAATGGGAGATTTCCTGCCATAGCATGAAGATACATATGCCTCTCAGTCTCGGTAAGAGAGAGATATTTCTTATAAATACACATAATGAATAGAGTAATCTGTTATTAATCTGTTAGTAATCCCACAACCAAGCTAGACAGTTGCAAGAACATTCATTCTGTATTTACAATGGAGCACAGTGCGCATTCCCCCATTTTGTACCAGTTCTGACTGAAACTGAGGGAAATTAGTGAACATAGCAGGTTAAAAGATAAAGATACCCTTACGATGAGGGGAAATGTGGGGGCATTATGTCTGAGACTGTACTGCTAAAATGTCTTGACCTGAGCATGTATGATTCCATCTCATCCAGTATTACACTCTCCCTCAAGCCATCAGGAAGAAATAATGCAGGGCAGTGTTTCACTACCAATGGTTTATTTCACCATTTTCACCACTTGGTCAGAACTTTAGGCCTGTTTCTGGTTTCAGGATTCATTTGTTTTATAACTTATTTGTAATTGCGTTGAAAAATCGCTACAGCAGGGTTTCCTACATCTAATCCGTTCTGAAATCTTGTTTTTGTTGCTGACATAAAGGACAAACCTGCAGCACAAAGGTGCGTGATGGGGAAGTAAAGTAAGGTTTTCACTCATTCGACATATTTCTCATACATGTAATTCATTTTAGCATTATAGCATCTCAGACTCACCCAATCTGCTCTAGATTTCCTTGCTTCTCGGGGAGCTCAGGTCTCTTTTTGGGATGCTGAACCCCCAATGGCTCTCTCGTATTCGAACACTGAGTTCACCCATCTTTGATCGCTACTCCCATGATGTTTCTTAGGATGTTTTCCTTGACACGCTTTCTAGGTCAGTACTCAACTCCAAACCTAAACCTCTATGCTCTGACATCTCCCCGCAAACAACATTTTGTTCACTTTGTTTTATTGTTTTAATTTGATTGTTTCAGTTGGACTCCAGAATGCTTAATCCACAAAATCCATCCATCCCATTTTTATTTAAACATTTTATAACAGTTGGAGCCACTAATCATCGAATAGCTTTTTCGAACAATTCTACTGAATCCATTAGTACAAAATGGTCTGTGATCTCCTGTTGAGCTTTGATTTAATGACAAAGAACACATTTTGTGTTACTTCCCGCACAGGGGCTTTTATTTCATTTCTTATTTTAGTTGTTGGCCTTCAAGTAAATTTACATTTCTTGTGCACGCAAAACCTAGACAACGGTTTTCCAAGGAACAGAAGCACCATTTCTGCTCTCATGCTGGTTTGATTTCAGATTTTCACTCCCTGCAAGTCCTCACCTCTTGCGCAATGACACACAGTAGCCTAAATATACTCTTGGGGGAAGCTTTTGTGGCTCATTCAGTTCTTATCGCTGTCTTCATCATGAAAATGTCAGAGTGCCATGTCACAGGATGCTTTTAAAGGGAAGGAGAAAGAAGAGATCTGATTGGCCTTATTTCATCTACCTAAAGCATATCCAGAATCAAACTTAGTTGAAGCTTTTTACCGACACTTCATGTGTCCTTGTACAGCCTTGTCTGTGTTTTGCGCGATGTGGAATTGAAACTAGAGCCCTTAATCCTTATTCACAGACACTCCTGTTACATCGATCGCTCTTTCAGTACTACTAAGTGCAGTACAAATAAAACTAGATTTGCATGATTTGGGCATTAATATAACACTGCTTGTCAGATTTTAACAAAACTTGATGGTTCTGTACTTTGTATTGGAGGGCTGACTTTGAATCTCAAAAGTATTCTTACCTGGGTAAACAACCCTTCTTTTAGGAGGCTTGCTCACAGACATTGACACGGTCTCTTGCTGCCAGTGAGTGTGGAGAAAGCAATGGCCTGATACATACATAACTTCAACAGGGTGAATCCTCACATGGGGATGCACTCAACACGCTTCATCTTTCTTTTTTGATAATGTAATGTTTGCACTGTTCCGAACACACTATTCTTTATATGCAAACCATTCAAGAAGTGAATTGTAAAAGGGCCTCTTTTGCCACTTCCTCTTTGAACTGAGTCACTAAGATCAGTCACTCCCAAAGAATGGCTCGGGACCCACAGGTCAGTCGCAGGAGATTTTATTAGGGTCGCCAAATACATTTACAGAATTTCTTCCCCAGTCTTTTATTTAACATTTCTATCTGCTGTAGACCTTTGAGCCACATGAGGAAGGCTGAATGTTCGTATCGTTCTGATAATTGTAGTCTACTTATAACACTGAATCTTTTATGAAAAGCTAGCATAGATTCTGTTTGTTTTACTGAGGAGAGAAAAAAAACAGGAGCCTGTTAACTCTATCTAAATGTGTTCATTTGGTCTCATTCATTAACTATTTAACATGTGTATATGTTTTAAGTAACGTAAATACGTATATCACTATGTATTCGGGTGGTTTTACCTATTCAGTTACAAACTAATTTGTATACCATTTCTTGGTAGGAAAATTAGTTAATTTGGCAACTCAGATCTTCAGGAGTCCAAGACTCCTGCTTTGGATAGCAGTCCAAATAAAACCTTTTTTAATTATACTTGACTCATTTGCTATACATGACCAGAACTATGTACAATACTTAGTACGTATGAGGGGATCTGCCGGGGTCAATTTTGTTTCATGTTCAAGGTGTGTTAGCTATGTACTATTCATCTTTCGAAAGAACCATGCAACAGGAGCCTCCTGTCGTCTTAGGCCTCAACAACACATTGGATCTGCTTATGGCTGGTGGCCCAGCGAGAAAATCTAAGTAGAGTTCAAAGAGGACTGAGCTCAAGCTGGAGGACTGTGTTCCCCCGGGACTAATGCTTTGAGAATAAAAATCGAATCACAATTCACTCAGGTATTCACCAGAGATTTATTACAGCCCCCTGAAATCCTCCCATGCATCAGCAAGGCTGACCTGGAACTGTGCAGTAAGTTGGAAAGGATGGGAAGAAGGTTAAAGGAAAGACTCAAGAGGTGCAGGCATGAGAGCATCAGGGAATGGAGGGCATCTTCTGCTGCTTTAATGAAGGAACAGATATTGCCATAGGCTCACTTATTTTTCTCTCTGGTACCACATATTCTGGTTTCATAGGTGTAGCCCAGCATACATTGGTCTTCTCGTGATGGTTTCCTGTGATCATAGAGAAGTTGTAAACGAAGAGATTTTAAGAGACAGTTGAAGAATGGAATAAGAAGTACTATAGATATTTTATTTTAAAGGTGCAGTGTGTAGTATTTGGCAACATCTAGCATTGAGGTTGCAGATTGTAACCAACTGAAACTTCTCTAGTGTCCAAAGTGTGTAGGAGAACTACGGTGTAGTCCTATCCAGAGCCAGTGTGTGGTTTGTGTGAGCGACTGTGGCTAAGTGGATAGCAGGGCCGTCTTTCAATCAGAGAGTCGGCGGCTCAATCCCCGGCTCCGGCTCTGCTAGTCGCATGTCGATGTGTCCTTGAGCAAAACACTTAACCCCAAAATTGCTCCCGTAGTTGTGCCTAAGGTGTAGAAATGTGATAGAATCTGAATTGTAAGTCGCTTTGGATAAAAGCATCTGGTAAATGACTGTAATGTAATGTTTGTCCATTCTGGGCTACTTTAAAAACTTACCAGTCAGCCCCGTGAAGACGACCCACTCCGTAAGTAGATATAAGCGGCTCATTCTATGATAACAAAAACGCATCAATTCTTATTTTCAGCTGATTATACAATGAAGACATACTTATCGTTATTATATTGCATTTCTGCTAAAAGATCCCCATAATGCTACACTGTTTCTTTAGGTAAAAGTAGCAGTACTACAGTGTAAAAAAAAGTTCTGCATTCAAAATGTTACTGAAGAAAATGTACAAAAGTATCAAAGTATACTTAAAAGTATTAAAAGTACAAGTACTCATTTTGCAGAATGGCCCATTTGATAATAATGTATATTAAATATCTGGAGTATAATTATTCATAGATTGATGTGTACATTACTTAATATATGTTTTAATGTTGCAGTTGGTAAAGGTGGAACTAATTTTAATTACTTTGCTGGCTTATGAATTTCCCTGGGATCAATATATTTTTATCTAAACATTTTAATGAAACATCGTAATTTGAATGATTATATTCTGAATATGGAAAGTAACTAAAGTTAATTTCATATGAATGGAGTAGAAAGTACAATACAGTATTTTGCTCAAAAATGTAATAAAGTAGAAGTAGAAAGCAGCAGAAAATGGAAACACTTCCGTGTAAAGCGATGAAGAGGCTGTAACCTTCCTCAAGTGAACACAACAAACAAACATAAATGCAATATTACATCACGTTTTCAATTTTTTCAACATTTGGGGTTTGACTGGTGCCTTTTTCACAACATCACCTCGTTGCGCTCTCTTCTTCTGCAGTGATATAATGGCACCGGAACGGAGAATCAGAATCAGAACCACTTTATTTGCCAAATGTACAATTTAGATACAGGAATTTGACTGAGAGATACAGCGCAGTCAAAAGGTTAAGTTAAAAAGTTAAAGAATACAAAACTGTTACGCTATGCCACATATACTGTTTAAGAATAAAGCATGCTGAATAAAGCTACTTTGCTCGTGTTGCACAGTAGGGGGTGTAGGGGATGTGCGTGTGTGCATGGAGATGATGGTAGGCGGGTCTGGGCGTAAGGCAATGATCCGTGGTGGACAGTTGGGGTGAAGGAGGGAACTAGGATGGGTTGTTGAGGAGTGTGATGGCTTTAGGGAATAAACTTTCTAAAGAGGCAGTGGGCCGGGTGTGAGGGGTCAGTTACTGGCCTACTTTCTTTTGCAGATTCTCAGAAATTTTGTTTAAAATGCTGTATTTAGAGGGATACCTGGCTAGTGATAGTGGTATTTTTTCAGTACTGATCCGATATAAAGGACAGAAACTCTTTGCTAAGCCACAGAGAGATGTTGTACGTATCAGTGATTGATCAAGTCAGACAGAGGCCGGATATTACAGGACTTCTCTTTCGAGAGGTTTGAACAGTCCTGAGAGAGTGTTTCCATTTCCTCTCTCCGACTGACCTGCTCCACTCTGAATGCAGGGCAGCTCTCCAGTACTGACATATTTTCACTTCAGTTGCAGCCAAATGCCACCGGTGCTGCGGCTTTAAGACCGCCTCCCTGTCAAATGCGTTATCTTTGCATTCAATAGGGTGTTGAAGTGTCGTTACCGCGAGGAACGTGGCTATACAGAGGCCTCTCACCATGATGGGAGTGGGTCCACAGTACATTTACGTGAAGTGTATCCTTGAAATGGGATTCAATCATGGTCAGCTGTATAATAATGGGAAAACACACTCATATGTAACATGCTTTTATCTACACTGAAGATAGTTCATGTGGCACATGTTGGTAGCTGCAAGGCACTGAAAGGAAATTTAAAGCTGCACTGATATAGCTAATATAATACACCGAAGGGTCAAATTCTTTTTATGTATTATTAAAGCAGCACTCTCCACTCCCATCAGAACCCTTACTAGAAAGCAGCTGTTGTCAGTGAAAAAAGTCAGACACAATTAGCGACTAGCTGGTGAACATAGTAGAGTGTTTAGCATAGCATCACTTTTTAAATTGATATTCCGAACGTGTTGTTTTCACATTGTCATTTGATACATTATTATAACAATATATATTAAAGTGATAGAGTACTTGTATTTTACTTATTAAACACTTAATCATCAATAACAAATATAATAAATTAACCAAAACATTGTCACATTGCCATGTCAAAATAACTTTATTTAACCTTATTTCTTTCAGTATGACTGTGGTTGCATCTACGAACGACCAGAGAAAGGTCGAGGAGACGCTGATAATGTAGCACAGGCTGCTGACTAAAGTAGATTCTCAGTAGCAAACCCTTTAGGTACGTGTGCTAATTCTGCTGCAATGGAGGGATGATAATGTTATGATAATACAGTGATATGATATGGATCAACCGCTATAAATGGTGGTTTATGCCTGAGGCTACAAACCTCCACTACTCCCCCATGGTTTAGTGAAACATTTTGAAATGCACATCCACGGTTTGTTGCAGTCTCATGCTGGTGAAACCTCCTGCGCATGGAACAGAACGTTTGTAGTAATTTAATGATGATGCTCCGGTCATAACTTTCTCCCCTTCTGGTGTCCCCCATGGGATCTTATTTCGTAAAAAAATATGTACAGTAGTCAATGGCGAGAGACAAATATTTTTTTAATACCATTTGAATTGTGCCATGAATAACACATATAACGTTTGTCATTATCATCATCAATCATGATCATTATGGTGACCGTTGAAAACAACAAAGACAAGACCTTCTTGACGTGCAAAATTATCTTTTAAATTGACAAACATCAAATGTGTAATTCATCGCACAATTTAAACAGGATCAAAACATTATTTGTCCCTCGCCGTTGTCTTACTATTTATTTATACCAAAATAAGATCCCATAGTGGTCCACCAGAAGGGGCGGGCCTTTGCCTCTCTTTGGTCCTCTTCTCTATATTCATCCATACCTGGCTCCGGGGAAGTATTAGCGACTGTTTGGCCAGTAACAGCCAGTGACAGGTGATTAGTTTGCACACTGTTGTCATACGCATCCATTATACAATAGACTCTGTTCTTAATTACACGCTTGGCTGGGGATTATCTTGTCAAAGTGGGGGGCTATGATCTCCCAGGCTATGAATTACCATTTGTAAAACTTATTTACATACAGGGATTTCCATAACTGACCCCCAGGTCGCTACTAATAGCTTGTAAATTGAGGTGACTCGTTCCTGTCACTCTCCCAACACGTTTCACCTGTTATAATATTAGTGCTACACAGGGAAGAATTCACCACATACATTTACAACACTGATAAACCAACAGATACGACTACTTGTCATATAAGGGAAAATGATTAGTATTAAAATCATGATCTACCTGCTGATGAATATGCATAGAGTAGCTTTTTTTCAAGGTATTATGTTGAGTTTTAAAGCAGTTGGTATTTGGTGTGTGTATATATATTTCATTATTATTGGAAACTTTCTTCTTCTTGTGTGTTGAATTGCATGTTTGCCTGTAGACACTTTGTGTTTCTTTTTTATACTCAGCTGAAACTAATTACAAATGTACCCATTGGACAGGTCTCCATTTCTTAATGTTTAATACCAGATTACATGCTTTTCAGGAAATATCCTAGCAAATGATGAGTAATTTATGGACCTGTAAAAAAAACAGTGAATGCCAAAACATAGTGGTGCGGGAATGGATGAGTCATCAGTGAACACATTCAGTAATTTCAGTTACACTGCCATGTCGACCTGAATTAGCTACTATAAGCTTCTGTTAGTGGTGAACACGGGATTGTCAAGCTCACCAATTCTTTGATTCTCTGCAGAAATGCACCTCGTTTGTGTGTTTGTATAGGCACCTTTAGCTTTTTAATCAAAGAACTAGATATGTTGGTTCATCTTTTGTATGAGGAGAGAGTTTCATGCTGATCCGAGCCATAGAAATGTGAGTCACGTAACATTGTCTACGGAAAAAAGAATGGGACTCTTACTTTCAGTATCAGAGGTGGCCAAAATAGATCCTAGTTTGGCCTTCATTTTGATCTCAACTACACACCTGTCAAGTTTTTTTTGTGAAAGCATTTCATGGTCCACAGACATACTGGTAAAATTGTAACCCACAAGCTGGAACTCACCTGTTTTCTAATCTGATAGAATTATTCATAAGTTTCAGAAAAAGTTCCACTTTTATTTGCTTTCCAAACACCTCTTGTGACATTATTTTCTTCTGGGTAAAACTTGCACCTTTGCCTCCGAACGAATGAATTTCAAGTAATTTAGTCTCCGAACAGAACATATATCTGGATATTTATTACTTCATCTAACAGATAAATGAAATATGCAAATTTAAAGGACGCATCTATTGATGAATAATGGAACATGGCCCCCAGAGTGTGTATGAGGTGATTATAACTACTTGTTATGTGGTTGTTATCCAGAAATTCAATCTACCATATGCTTAACTGTATATTGCAAATAGGAAGCTTTTTTCTGTACGTTTTCTTCCAAGAACTCTTCTTATCTAATCTCATGTGCCGCAGTCTGGTTCCACTGATGTAATATTAGTGATAACAATAGTGGCAACAGGGACACTTTACTGTTTTCACATCTCCAATGTTTCACAGTGAAACCGTGGAGCAATTTTCCGCTGGTGACATTCTGTAAGGTCAATGCATCAATTCTTGTCAGCTTAGGTAACATCATTTCAGACCAGACAGCTGCTGCTTTGCAGAGGGCGCTAATATAATCAGAGGATAAAATGTCACAACAAACCTCAAATTGTAAACTCTTTTTTCCAGTTGGGTTCAACGAAGGAGAAAAAAAAAATCAAATTCTCGCTTTAGTTTTAATGAAACGTGATCACCACGTTGTTCAAAAGCCTCTTGATCAGCCAACTGCATACAAAACAGACAAACACACATATTGACATGCAGGTCACTCTTTTCTATGCCTCCTAGTCTTTTGTCATGAGGCTGTTATTCAGTATGTCCTTCCCCCATCTCCCATCCCCCCTGATTGTACTTCATGTTTCCTCGGGGGATTGTTAATGGCAGTATAAGTGAAAACACAAAACATAGGAAGCAGCAAGAGATTCCAGGAAATGGGAGCGATATACTCAGAACCGATGGAGGGCCTAAGGCACCATATGTTCTAGGTGCACTGTGACACATTTGCTCACGAACACAGGATTTACAGGCAAACAACCCTAAAAAAGATATTCTACACATTCTATAATTGACTTTTTTTTGTACAAAGTGGTGTTCGTCCCCTTTGGCTGAACTTTAAAAAAAAGAAAAAAGAAAAGAAAAACATCTTCAATCATTGTCATAACAGATGGCGGCAGAATTCAGTACCATCTTGGCATCATAGCACAAAACTATGCAGCGCTGCGTACATATTACACCCTTGGTTTGCCCCTTAAGCATCGGTATTTGTATTTAATTTAGCCTTTCAAGCGTGCAACAACGTCTCTATCTAATTAGTGGATACAATTTTAAGTGGAGCTCCTTCTCATTATCTTGTCAAAGCCTGTGGGTGGTTACAGTTATAGTGGTAAGAAAATATCTTGCCTCCTTCACCCAGAGGCAGCAGATGAAACGCCTCACACCCTTCTGTTGACTGGACCTCATGTGTGTTATTCTGACACACGTCTACGTGAGAGACATCAAGACTTTTTCACTTTGTCACTCCACTTAAAGGAGATGCATGTGCGTTTATATGGTTTAATTAATCATGAAATGATGTAAATGTAATTTATATAATGTGAATTATGTAATCTTCCCTGAAGGAATGTAATCGCCCCCGGACAAAAAGATCTGCTAATACTTGATAACACAGCCCACGATTTACAGTGTAATTTCATTTTATGAATAAGATATCAATAAGATACTTCCTGCTACAGCAAAAGGAAACTATGGGGAACAAGGAGGGAACAATTTTAGAGGAAATGGGAACGAAAATATTTTTAGTAAATACTGTGTATCTATGGGGGGAATAACTGCTTTAGCTAAAGTATTTCCTTGTTATTGTTCTGCAGACAATCTAAAGAGCATTATAGTTGGCTAAATTGCCTATGCAGTAGGCTAGTTTCTTTCCTAAGTCCCCTATGTGTACATTGTCGTACTACATAAATGACAAGTTCCCTGCTATTCTTAAGAGTTGAGCATCCACCATTGGTGAGTATCCCTGAACATATATGAACAATTTGCTAAATGGTTGTCAGTAGCATATACTTCTTCAGAGACTTTACAAAAGCCCCTTACGTTACATCACTGTATTGCCGCAGTTTTGATGGCATACAGTAATTGTAAATACAACATACTACAATAACTTCTAGGTTTTTCCCCCCAAACTTCCGTTTTTGTGCCCCTGTATGTAATTACCTGTAATATTTTCTTTTATGTCGTTCAATCTGTGGTTTGTAGCAACATGTGGTACTAGCCTATTATGTCGGGCTGTCGCTATATCGCTTTTGACAAGCAAACCGGAGTGGATGGCAAGCAACCGCCACAACCACTGTGATCATGTTTTTTTCTTTTTTGAATTCTTTGCAATGGGAACCCTGCACATATACACTATGCCTCAAACGGCAGCAGCGTAAAGAGGTGCTGAGCGTCTATCCTCCGCTGAGCGCTGCACGTTTGGTGTTTTCTTTCTGGTTGCCAAGAGTTGAAAAATGTCAAAACTGTTGGTAAAACGCTGCGATTGTCATTGTCACCGTTTAACCCGGGACAAATACCACTAACACAAACCGTCCCATCCTACATGCAGGCTACGAGTGCTGAACAAGAACAACAACGGAGGAGAAATGAACCCACATAGACCGGCGGGTCCATCCTCTCTCCATACGTGCTTCAACCGTCTCTTCATCCAGAGCAAGTACTGCTTTGTGCCGACATTTTTACTTCTGCGGATATTCCAAATCATTGCAACCAGATGCAACCACGCTTCGTAGCATTGCCCTTCTGTGTTTGGCAACAATAACAAAGTATTTGATTTGTTTTTAAATGGTAATCTTTGTCATTTAAAAAGTAATAATATACCTAATAATAGCATAACAATAAAGCTAAAGGAATGAATGAAATAAATAAATGAAATAATTTACACACCAAAAAATGCAAATGATACTGCATATCGAGCTGTTGAGCGAATCATGGACTATTTCAGTTGTATTATAAGAAATAAAGAGTTCATTCATTCATATACTTTACAGTTTCAACGATTTTGACAAACATTTACTTTTCAGAGTGATTTCTTTTACATCTTTGTACAGTTGAAAAAGCCCACAGTGGATTGAAACACTATAAACACCTCTCACATCACAAACTACAGCTCTCAAAATAATGTAATGTTTTTCATAAAGTTCAATAAACACCTCTGACACAGGACCCTTTATTTATTGCAGGGCTCTTATGTCGGATTGTGTTAGATTGTACAGGAGAAAGATTCCTGTGTACATATTAGTGTAAAAAAGATCTTAGTAAAATGATGTATCAGATAAGGTTGGGAAAACAGATTCAGCTTCTTTGTTAGTCACAGCAGCATTAATTGATTTCTTGCCACTTGGCAGCACAACAGGCTGTGAACACAACATTGGCACAGTATTGGACACGGAGCCACTCTTTTGATGCTGCATTTTGTGTGTTCTGTGAGTAAAAATACACTATAGAGCTTCTTGGAAAAACGTAATTATGCCAAATTTAACTTTAAACGGGTAATTACATAAAACTTGCTACCCATTCCCACCTATTATTACAAATCTCATTAATCCGACTAATTTAAACTCAGATTTAGAGCAGTGTTAATCGATTTTTTTTTTGCCAACTTGGGGGTAGTGTAGCGACATTGATGGTATTGTCACTGTGTAAAGCTGTTGTGGTGCAGGTGTGAGCTTTGCATTTTCGTGTTGTTTATTTGCCACGACCCGGTGTGTAACGGGCCTTAAGTTACACATAAAAAATGTTTCACAACAGTGTCAGTCCAATTTGCAGTTCCAAGCCAGTGTTAGTTATGTCTTTATAGATCTCAGTGTTTAGTGTTCAACCATTTAGTGATATCACCCTCTAAGACTGCACATTAATGTGTGTGATGAAGTGTACAAGACTCAGATCTTATTCTACGCCATCAACCCTGCGAGCGAGACAGGAGCGCCGGCCCCCGGAGGCTCTCAACCTTTCACCGTGACAGACAGCTCAACAGCCAGTATGACAAAACGTCAACTTGAACCGAAACCAACCAGTGAAACTCTGAGAAAAGGAGATGGTACAGGAGGCTTCGTTAGAACAGAGGGAAATGAGAAGAGCTTGACATCAGTGGCGTGAAGAAGTCAAATGAGGCAAAACAAAAGACTAAGAACCTCTTTCTTTTCTCTTCTCAGCTTTTACCCAAAAATTAAACCATCCTAAAATACAGTAGGGCTATTTGTGGTGGTGTGTACAGGGGCTTTAGTAAGAGTGATACTTAGTTTAATCCATTCTTACACGTTTGCTCAAGAGAAAACTCTTTACATACCTTGTGTTTACGTGCTCTAGCGTAGGCCTAAGCTGCAAACGTTAGCATGTCCGGCTAACTAGCTTACTACCTACAGTACTAATCTAACCCAGATTCACTTCCAAAGCCAACAAGCATTTTATACTTTGGGGGTTTACAGGCTCTGTAGTATTTTTCCAGTGTGTGAAACTGGTCTTTGATGCGACTATAAGAGAGTTTAGGCTGGACTTTTTTTCCATGGGACCAAGTCTTTCAGCTACGATATTATGCATGTCGCCATATTAAAGATCACTTCACAGAGTTCTTGTTTTCAAGCTGCTCAGCTTGGGGGTAGAAACAAGTTCACATATCACAAAGTATCATAAGTTTGATATATTGCAAACTTAGTGTTGTTTGATTACAAACGAATGACTTACGAGTCAAATGACTCAACTTTGACTTTATATTCATACGGGTCACGAACGGCACTCCCACCCTGCCCAACGTAAGCGGATTATCACACACATTATACTGTCATTTACTCTAAAGAAATGAGAAGCCTGCTCTTATCAAACTCTGTCGGCAATCAAGGTCCACTTGTTAAAAAAAGTTACCATCATTTTTGAGTTTTACATCTGGCCTTGTTTTTATTGTCAACTGCAAATATGAAATAGAGGGTAGATGTTAATTGTTGTATTTCAGTGCCAAACTGCAGCGTAATGTTGTGCTCCAGGTAAAAAAAAACATTCACATGCTCTGTTGCGTCTCTCGCCGCCCTTTGAGGCTCTCACCGTTCTGCTCGCTTGGGGCTTGACTCTTTAATCAATAAAGCAATGTTACTGCTCAATAGCTCAGCAGAGGCCTTGCCCAGTGCACTGGCCTGGATAACACAAAGCAGGTTTCTACATTACTCATCCTCCTAATACTTTTGTCATTAATGACACTGATGCATTCTGTAGGAGAAAGCCATGCAGAGAGAACACTGTCCTGTGAAACACTGACATAAAGCTACAACACAGCGTGGCATTGTCTGCACTATTAAGGTCTAGAGGATGAAGGATTTTTATTATTTATTCATGGAGATGGATTCACATTCACGATAGTTTCACGGCTGTTCAACTGGGGAGCCGATTATATCACTTGAAATTAGCACCTTCAGGGTCATGCCAGTTGCCGTTGAGTTTCAAAATGTAACTGTGGGGGGAGGAAACACCAGAGAGATGAAGGGATTCCTGTTTATAATGCTGTTCACAGACTGCTGCCGATTGGTATTCCAACCACTGTTTGACTTTTGTCTTTAGCGCATTAATGAAAAATGTGTCCCACTTTACTGGTCATTATCCTCCAACTGAACCGGCTCACTGACCCTACTCTAACATATCCGCTTGATTTGAACTCCCTGTGCTCTCACATGAGATCATTTTACACCCTCACACTTGTGTTAAGGTGCAAAGAAAGTATAACGGCTGGATAAATACATAAACCCTCCTGATTCTACGTATTGGCTCTATTTCCCTGCCCACCTTGCTTAAGTGAATGCCACAAGATGCAAAAACATCAAAATGTGTTTCATTATTGTAATGATTACAGTAATAATAACACAAGCCTTTGAGGCTTGGCATTTGGTCTGACAGACATTTTTCTGAGCGTTATCTTCCACAACAGGAACAGTGTCTCCACTGTTCTTTTGTGGTCTACAGTGAAATGTTGTATCAATAAAATACAGAGACAGGAGACGGTATGGTATTAATTATTGAAAGGCACATTGGTTCGAATGGGATTCTAATCTCCACAGTGCAGTTATTTTGATGTTCTTGTTTTTCTGTTTTAGATTCAACCTGCAATGCAGCATCCGTCCCTGCAAATACCACGGACATAGAGCGAGTGGATAACGGTGGGGACTAAATGAATGATCTGCTGATGCTAATGTCCTCTGCCAGCCGGGGTCTTGTTTAATAAACCTCAAGATGAGATGGGCGTGCGGGAAACAACGTGATCAAAAAAATATGCCTCATCAATTCAAAGCCCACACACCTGAAGCTGCAGCTGATAATGAAAGAGTAGTTTGTAATGAGGCTGAGTGTTGTGTTTGTTTGGAGGAGGGGGTGGAAGGTGGGTTAAAAGTGCATCCAGCAATCCAGGAGCTACACAGGCTTAAGGGATATGTTGTGTTACTTGTATCAGCACTCGGGATTAAACATCAATATCTTAGGCTGGCGGCTGATCAATGGGAACGGTTCTCTCAGAAGAGTGTGAGACGCTGATCCGAGCTCCTATTCATCTCCCTGAAAAAGTCTTGTGTTTCCTTTCACACGCACAGCAGGCGGGTTCTGCGTGGCCTTGATTGAAAAACAATCAGCCAACTCAATTTTCAACAAATTGGTTAATAAAGACAATGGCTTATTTTCTCCCATCAGGACAAGGGAGTCCCAGGCTTTCTAATTAGTCATTCTTATTTTATCATAATCGATTTGAAACTGGTGCGGGGATACTCAGCCAACAGCGGGGAGTTCGGAAGGGAAAATTTACTCTAGTAAAATGACTGCTGCTGTGAGCGGGATAGTGGCAGATATATTCAAACAGCTGCATGATCGCAAACCTAATGGGCTCTGTTGTGCTAGCACAGAGGAGGAAAGGTGGCAAATTGATGAAATACATTTTTAGAAATCTTTCTTAAAAGCTGAGATGAATTTTTTAATTTCTTTTTTTAAATGCACATACTGTATACTCGGGAGCAACAATGGTTCATTGGCAGTTTATTGATTGCATTTTGAAATCTCCTTACTTTTTGCGTGGCTATAAACTGTTAAGTCGTCTGCTCCACTTTAATATGAAACATTTGGGAGGACCCATCGTGTTACTAATTTTGTATTTCACAAAGAAAATTTGAAGCATATGCTAAGTTAACACTCGGAAAAAATGAATCTTGAAAGCTGAATGAGTTGAGGTATTTTGGTTAGCTCAGACAGGTCGGTAATATCAGCAGGACAGAGACGTTTTTAGATTAAAAAGATTTACAGCGAAGAAGTTCAAAAGATGACATTAGAGGAGAGTGATGGTCATTGATGGAAAACGTATTTAGATCTTTTACTTAATAGTCTATGGGCTCTGACCCAAAATTGAATGTACCGGTACCATCTGGGTGGGGAGATTCTAGTTGTGATTTTTTAGTTCCTCTGCACTCTGCTCCTACAGCGGTTTCTGATGATAACGCGTCCTGACCGACAGCGTAGCACCCACCCTTCAGCTTCCCCCTTCAGGTACGCTGTTGGCTCTGCAGACACTTTATTTGCACAGGTAGCGCTGTTAGCACCATTAGCTGTGGGCCGCCAGCTGGCTGCCGCCATGTTGAGAGCCGTAGAAATGCTCCCAATGTTGTATCTTGCACCTTTTATGTATCTGTTTGTTGAACATTTCTTGCTATAACCACTTAGTACACACTGTGGGATCTATGAATCATAGGAAAGAAAAATATCGACATTTCATATAACCCCCCTGCCCCCCGACCTACACACCCTCCAACATTATGGGAAGCAGCTTGTTTAGCTTCCATATGGCAGAAATCATTTACATCAATGACCGCATAACATGCAGTGGCATTTAATGTCCCCACAGCTCAGTGGTGGATGCCAGTGGCACTGTGATGTACGTTCAATTCCTCCACTGAGAATGATGTGAGTTGACAGTGGATTTGGTCAGGGTTGGTGTGACATGCACGCTGTGAACAGGGACCCATCCTCGAAAAAGCAACCGCAAATGATATTTCCTCTTTCTTGTGCACCTGCTGACAAAACTAGAGTTCATGGACGTACAAGAAACAAATTCGTTTGAAGAAGAAATTAAAAATTAGCCGGATTAGCAAATGATTAAAGCATGCAGTAACAGATATCTAATATACAACAGATCACGTTATTGGCATGGAATAAAATGTCCTGATATTCTGCATTGGTATTCTTAATTTCAGCTTTCCAGACAAAAATAAAATGTTTTTTTACAAATTGTACACAGAAAAATGTTGATGTTTAACCTCTCCCATCTATAAACCCGTTACACTGTCAGAGCTTGTCTTCTAAATCTATAAAACTACAATTATTCACACACCCTTTGGTCATATCTTGAACAGTGTTATGTGCAATGTAACACTAAATTCATGAGTGTGAATGCTTCAAGACAATTCAGCCAATATTTCCCTGATTTAACAGCACCTTTTCCCAACTAGAATACACACAGCAAAGAATTCAAGCCTGCAGAGCCTGCAAGAGCACTTAGTAGAGCTGCTCCATTAACAAGAGAGGGATTATTCCTTTAAAGATGGTGAAGCCCACTACAAGTGCCAAAGCAACAGATGCACCAGGGTGCAACAGATGTGTAAATCATCCTTCATGAATAAATCAAAAATCCAATTCAGGATGTTGAAACTTTGCAGGGCAGATTAAAGCACACAACATCACTGCTTTGTGTTGTCAACCCAGGCACAGCAACACACATTTCGGAAAAGGTTTGTTTGTTTCTCTTCTCTTTTCTTTGTAAGCCTGAGTTGTCAAGACAGCATCATCTGGCATTAGTCCGCCTGAAGGCGTACCTACTGTAATAACAGTATAGGAGCTCTGCCTCTCTGGAGTAACCTGGGGGGCCAATGTGAGTCTGTTTTATACACCTATTGTTCCCCTTTGCCCTGGGGTCACAAAAACTCATTAAGGATGTATAAATGGCTCAGTCGATGCTCTGGCTGAGTACCCATCTATGACCACACATGGTAAACAAAAGGAAAAAGGGGAAAAACTACATGTCAAATGGCAGAAAAGCAGATTGCAGATTTTGCTCTCACATACAATTAAGCTACATAAAATCCTTTAAAAGTAGCTTTCTTAAGAGGAAAAACTAAGCATGGATTATTAAAAAGCACAACAGGAAGGCTGTTTCCTTTCACCCAATATAGATTAGGAGTTAATTATAGTCCTTACCCAGTTCTTTGCGGTCAGAGCTGTGGCTGGACAACAGGAAGAGGTAATCCTTACAGGTGTCTTGATCCAACAGTGAGCTGTTGTGCAGGCAAAGGTCAACAATTAGGGTTACAGCTTTCTGACAGACCATGTCATACTCCTCTCGGTCAGAACTCATGCTCCCAGCTGCATCCTCAGCCGTGTGTGTGCTCATCCAAGGGGACTAACACACCCACACACACGCAGCAGCAGCAGCAGCCCAGCATGCAGAAGATGAATACAACGTGTCTCCGTCCTCGGCTGATTCTTTTTCTCCGCTGTCTCTTACGTGTGTTCACTCACAAACACGCTTGAATGTATTGTATGTATATACATATGAATCTGTAAATATATATATATATATATATATATATATATATATATGTATATAGTGTGTTTCTGTATGTGTTTCAATCCATGTGTGTTAGCAGGGCCAAGATTGTTAAGTGCATGAACGCGTGGTGTGTGTGTGTGTGTGTGTGTGTGTGTGTGCAATAATGTGTGAGGACTTAATGAATCACATTTGTCCTCAGGTGATAGGACAGAATTGTTGCATCACATACATGAAACAAAAAGCCAGTCACCAAGAAACACAACAGCTAACCAGAGTCTAAGACTCCCCCCATCCCCTCATCCCCTCCTCCACCTCTCATGTCTTCATCCCCCATTCTCCACATCGCCCCCCCCCCCCCCCCCCCTCCATCTGACTTAAATGCCGCCACCACTCCTTCCCTCTCTCTCTCAAAGGAGGGAGATGTACGCCAAACTTGGCATTATAAAAAAAGTGAAATTAATCCAGTAAGATATAAATGATAACAATGAGGTGGATAAGTGATGAATGCAGTGGTCAGTGGACAACAAACAAAGGCAACGCAACAAAGACGCCATCAGCTTGCTGAAGGGTGAAGTGATCGACACGGCAGCATCTGGGCAGGCGGGCTTAAGTAACTGAAGAACACGATGGCGCCCCTGTTCCGCTCAGCCAAGAACCTGCAAGACACACAAGCAAACGCACACTCACACAGTACTGAGGCAACAGGACTCTGGGGCCGTCACACAGTGTTTACAATCTAAAAACAAAAACATAACGACCACTGGGCTTGTTTTTCTCACAGTTTGAGTGGCTCTGCTGGTCCCTGCAGGTCAAAATGTCTCCTGTGATAAATTCCACCGCGAGCTGAACCACCTGTGACTTCCCAGGTCTCGCTGCTCCCACCGCCAGTTCCCCCATCGCTCCCATCCCTGAGTGTTTACGGCCTGTAATGATGAGGATTTAGCTTTGTGTGTGAAAGAGAGAAACAAGGACAGGAGGAGGGAGAGAGACCAAGTTGTGAGGCTGCATATGAAGTGAATAAATGGTCGCTACAGTGGTGAAAGTGCTCATGTCTTTTACATAAGTAACAGTAGCAATACCACGCTGTAAAAATACTCTGTTACAAGTAAAAGTCCTATTCCCATAAGTGTTTATTGGTTAGATTGTCCCTTTCAGACAGTTATAATATTATGTACCATATTATCGGAATATTATGTAAACAGAATGTTGGAGTAGATTTTAGCTACTTATTATACTGTTGTTTGGTTAAATCTATTGCACAAAGAACTTTTTTATCAATTGTTTTGTTTGTCAAATCTAGATCTGTAGTGTAACTCCAGCTGTCGGATAAATGTATTGGAATAAAAAGCGCAGGATTTGAGGTATAAAGTAGCATAAAATACTCAAAGTAAAGTACCCACAAATTGTACAGTACTTGAGTAAATGTACTTTCCACCACTGGCTATGTGTTTATTTTGAATACAATGTCAAACATTGCAGCAGCTGTTTAACGATAAGTGAATTGGGATGTGAAAATTGCCAAATGTATCTGTTGGGACATAGCTAATGAAGCTCAATAAAAGCAAATACATCTCTAGTAGATGATTCCCTTCGCTGTTTTTGCATAAACCTCTGAGGATTCAATTCATATGAATTCGTCATATCTGATAATTAGAATTCAAATTTTCAAATCAAGGCTGTAAAGATGAGCAAAAAGCCCCAGGCGAGGAAAAAAAACTAAAACTAATTGACTTTTCGAGCGCATTACATTGAACTATGTGAACTTGCTCGACGTTATCCCTTAATTATGTTCTTAACCATTAATTAAAGTCATTTCATAAACCCTGTGATGAATAAGGCATCAGAAAAATTATGTCATGCCTTTCTAATTATAAGTGATATTGAGTTCAACCAGATCTCGGTCGACTCCCTTCCTTAATGTAGTTAAACCTGGGCGTAAATACGACGCTGTCTACACTGGTGGGCTATTGTTCCGAGATAGCTTAGATAATTGAGAGCTTATAGTGGCCCCCACCCTGCGTTTCCCCTCAAAGGTTGCAGTCTGGGGGTCGACTTTGCTTCCTCTTACTGAAGATTGGATCTGCTCTTCTTGGGCAAGCCTGATTAACAGGCAAATAAATAGTTTCTGGCTTCGGGTTTTCAAAAGAGTTAATTACCTCTCTGCTTCAGCTGCAGTTGATACTGACTCACCCCCTTCCTTTGCCCCGCGGTGTTGTTAATTCAAACAGGTTCACTGCCAACCTGTATTCGCTTTGGTAGTGCTTAGATGTATAGAAAGAAACTAAAAAAACTCTCACTGATTTCCTTCCAGTGCAGCAAACACTACCAATGTAACATCTTTAATTGTGGAAGGAAATAGACCTGGGGTGTATAGCAGTTCTTCCTCCTTATACGTTATTTAGAGGGTGTTGTCGAAGAATGTCCAGTATGTCAGACAAATGATGCTACTGGTTCCTTGTTAAGGTATATTCCATCATTTGGAGACAGCTGGTAAATAAACTGCCATAAAAAAAGATAGTGCATCATTACCCAGAAAAGCCTCCAGTGTTCTGTCTCTTCTCCACATTACGAATAATCCTATCCATACGCTACAGTTTGAGATCAACTTCACATTATAATAGCAATGGTACAAGGTGAATAATAAATAATCTTGCAGATACATAAAACGCCCAGTGGAAGTCAGCAGAATACCATCAACAAAGGTTAAGAACTATATAAAGTATGAATTTCAGGTGCTTGTTGTATTTTACCTTAGTACAGTATTTCCATTTTATGCTACTTTATACTTTTAATTTATTACATCTCAGAGTCAAATATTGTAAGTTTTACTACTACCTCTACCACTACATTTGTCTGACATTTTTCATCTCCTTCCTGTCCAGTGAAAACCATGTACCTCCAAATTTGGTGTTTCAGAATGGGAATGTTTGCGATAAACTGACGGATTAAGTGTTCTGCTAATTTAAAACCAGCTGACTGCGTCTTCACAAAGCTGTTTTTCTGGGCTCATGAAAAGTTGCCATTTTTGAGATATCTGTGTATTACAACTTTTACTTAAGTAACGGATCTGAACAGCGACAGTATTATCTGAGGCAACAGCAGCTGAAAACATCACAGTAGCAACAAATCCGAGTAGAAACAAATTATCCACGATTTCTGTGTTCAAATGACCATCCAAGTTAAACAGAATGAAACATTGTTCAAACAGCGCAGGTTTAATTGCGCAGTACATCTTACCCTCTTCGTTAATTATTCATGAAGCAGTTAGAAATAACACAAAATAGTGTCTCTCATATAAATGTCTTTCCATCTCTCAATAATTTAGATCTCTGCAGTTACAAAAGTGATTTGAAGAAAACAAATAGAGGCGTTCTGTATGCTGATGGTGAATCAAAGCGATAATCAAGACGACTGCTGAGAGAGCTCGTTTTAGACAGTACTAATAATCCAACACCTTAGTCTGCTGTGAAGGGATTCTGCCTAAAAGCTATAAATAAATGAGCAGGGGTGTGATGGTCCTATCGATCATTTTAAAACAGCTGTGGGCATATTTTTCACTGCAAATGAGGGGGTTGTGGCACATGAGGTCCTCGGTTTGATATGTAATTCAACTTCATCTGTGGCAAATCTTTCTGTGGTGACAGCCCGGTGGCTACAGATGTTGAATTTGATTCATCGTGGCAAATGCATGACAAAGGGTTGGCTCACTCAAAGCTATGCTAATCAACATCAGCACTTCAACGAACTTCTCCTGAGGGCCACGGGGGCAGGATATCTACAGTATATAGTCAGTGTGTGACAGTGTATCACGGTGTGTGTGTGTTTCATTGTCACGATGTGTTAATCAAAAGATTTCCCTACTCAGCTGTGGGGCAACGAGAGAAATATTTCTATTTTGACTCATATAAGCTCATTAGTAACAGTCATAAATTGTGTAAACAGGATTTGATGGATGGTGCTGTGAAGCTACAATACAACAGATGAGGCGATGATCTATGAACAAATGGATCTGCCAATGAATATTACACATGCATGTGGGTTTTTACAATGAAATAGACACATGCTATTTCTGTTAAGCCCTCAAAGGCGGCTTAAAATACTCATGGAGCCACAATCACAATGCTTTTCAATAAGGCTGAGCACACAACACAGTGATGAACGAGAGTGACATTACGTATGGATGGGGATCAGCATAATTATTCTGCGTCCAGGTGAAATGTGCGCAGAGCAGTTCCTCATCCAAATACGTCCTGAATGTCATTGAGATGAGGTGTTTAATTGAGCTGCTGTCAGCACAGAGCAGAGGAGCGATTGAGTCCAAAAGAGTCTATTCTCAGCACCCGCTGACATGCATATCAATCCCAAGGCATGTAAATGCTATCAGCTTTTTACTACTCAATATTCTCATAATTCCTTTACAGGTCAGGTTTTTAATAGTGTGTCAAAATTCTTACAATACATTTACCCCTGTTTGTAATCAAGATTATTGGACTTCAGCATTTTTTTTGACAAAGCAGCATAAATCTCCATAACACACGGGCTCTGCGTGGGCACCAGGCAGCACCCGGCCTCCCTCCATGCCGCATAACACGGAGCTCCCCCGGCTCAGAACACGGTCACTTCTGCCAACACAATACTGAACGTACAGACACAGGAAAAAAATAGTCAAACAATGTTCTTATTAATTTGTATGCAGTACACTCTGTGTGCTATACAGCATTAGCTTGCTCATCAAATTTAGCTTCAGTTTATTTAAAGTGCCCATTACCTAGAGAGTCTCTGTACACTTAACAAGTCAGCAGAAAAAAAAAAAGAACAGAAAAGAAAACACAATATATGCAAGTTAAAGTACACACACATACACACACACACCTACACACAAATTATAATGTTAATATGAGAACAGCGTTGAGGTTAGTCATTTTAAAAACAGAGAAAACAGAGTGAACAAGTGAAACAAGACCTGTTTTCAGCCTGGATTTGAAAGTATCAACAGAGCTTGCCTCCCGAATGTGCAATGGGAGATTATAAGCGGAGCTTGGTTAGCAAAAGCTCAACCACCAAAAGAGTTTTTATTATATCAAGGAATAAGTAACCGGCATCAAAGGAACATAAAGGCTGTGATGGAATTTATTGTGAAATAAGTGAGATATATGAGGGAACCAGTCCTTTTACAGCCTTATAGGTCAGAAATTCTGAAATCAGCTCATGTGTGAATAAATAGCCAATGCATTAGTACCTGTATTATATGGTCAGACGTCTTAGATCTTGTGAGGACTCTGGCAGCTGCGTTCTGGACCAGTTGGAGACCTTTTGCTGCTGCACTACAGTAGTCTATTCTAGTAATAAAGGCATATACGAGGATTTCAGTGTCTGATTTTGATGAAATGGGGCGTATTTAGACTAATTTACGAAGATGAAAGAAGGCAGTTTGTGTTATATACTTGACATTATTCCCAGATTCTTAACTATGTGGGTCTGAGGTCGAACAGCTATGAACTGGAAAAGAAAAATGTATTTTCTACCTGTTGGTAAGGAGACCACTGTCAGTCAGTGCAGTCCTTTAACATTAACAGCAAAACAAACAAACACTGACAGATTGCAGGTACCGCAGCAGCACTTTCTCCAGTGTGTGTAGTAGATTATTGTAGCAGAGTGCTACTCCTCAGATCTGACTGCAAATGAAGGCGGAGAGGATCAATGATGTCTTTGATCCATTCTCTGGGTTTTAGAGAGCGAGAGAGACGCAGAAGAAAGGATCTGCTTTCAGAGCAAGAACCTTAAAGACAGTGAAGTGTATAAGAAGCAGTTTGTTTTATGTTGTATTTGATGTTTTTTAATATGCAAAAATCACCTCACCAGAGCTGCTTTTATGCATCCACATAGACGTAATTTTCATTAACAACACTATGGTTGAGGTTTGGTTGGACCACAAAAACTACTGGGTTAGGTTTATGGAAACATCATGTTTTGGGGTTAAGATAATTACTTCAGTAAGGTAAGAGGAGCTTTGTGATGTAATGTTTTTGGTGATCCCCTGACTTTTCTTCTGGCGCCATGAGATTGACAATTGTGGTTTTAGGTTAAATGTCTTAACGACTATTGGATGTACTTTTTTTGGGTGAAATTTGGTACAGACGTTCATGCTCCCCTTAGGATTAATTTTAATAACTTTGGTGATTACTTTCCACCTCGCGCCATCATCAGGTCAAAACAACTCCATCCATCCATTTTCCTCCGCTTATCCGGGGTCGGGCACTGATCGTGGAGGAGTTTTCAAACTGTTTACTAATCCAGTAAAATACTTAAAAGATCTACAGATTTTTATCCAGACATTCACCTGCTGATGTGATGATTCTCTGACCTTTTGTCTAGCGCCACCATGAGGTTCACAATTGTGGATTTGATTGAAATGACTCGACAACTGTTGGGTGGATCGCCATGAAATTTAGCAAAGATATTCATGTCTCCCTCGGGTTGAAATGCAATAATTTAAGTGATCCCTTAACTTTTCATCGCGTGCCATCATCAGGTCAAAGTTATAATTTGTCCAGTACTTTGCATACCATACTTTGTGTTTAATGCTAATTGGGAAATTCTAACAAGATAGAGGACGTGGTGAACAATATCCCTGCTGGACATCAGCATGTTACTATTGTGAGCCTTTTTGCTTGACTTAGCTCAAAGCCACATCAAAATTACAACAGATCCACAATGTTAGCTGAGAAAAATATATTATTATCCTGTATTTTGGTTTATCCTGTCATGTTCAACTGCATGCTGCATAAGCCTTGTATACTATGACTGTTGATAGAAAAATGGGAGCTTCTTCTTCTTCATGAGCCCAAAAGCCCCTCCAAAGGATCTACTGCCCTTTGCTACATATCCTACATGGGGTTGCCATATGGCAACAATAACTTATCCCAATTTTACTAAAAGGCAGTAATAATAAGTCATGTTCTTACTGTTTAGTTGTGAAAAGGGAGGATCACATTACATGAGCAGGAATGTGATCCTCCCTTTTCCATGGACACGTGATCTAATTGTTCAACATTTAGGCAAAATTCCTTCAAGAAAAAAAAATAAATACTTTCAAGGGGAAGCGCCTTTTCATAATTAAAAAACAGTTTAGATGACACATTTTTTATAAAATGTTAACATTAATTTGTTGCCATATGGCAACTATATGCAAATATGCAAGCAAACAAGAAGGGGAGACGCCAGGATGCAGGAACAGGAACAGGTGCTCAAAGTGTGCCGTGTTCACTGGCTTCTCAGATTATTATTTTTTGTTCAATTTTTCCATCATTTAAGAAATTTTAAGCAATAAAAATATGTTTAAACATTGTAAGTGTAATTGGTGCAATAGATGTGGTCTGATTGGTGTGTTTAAGACATTCAATGCCTTGAAGTGAGCAGGTGCAGAAACACAGAGCCGGGAGACGATAAAGTAAATGAGCTTGTTTTCATTAGACAGGAAATGTGATCTAGTCACCACGGCAACTGACTCAGGGATGCACACAGGTTTCGTAAATTAAAGTCAGGGGGTTATATGAAAGGAATACTTCAATGTTTGATTAGAAATGTGTCAGAAACATGAAATATTTAACTCACATACATCAGACATCTCACAAAATGCCTTGTTTATTTGAAGAATATGAACAGCAAATGCCTCATGTATTCATCCATCTGGAATTTTGACCATTTACATTGTAGGTGAGTGAATCAACTGCTATAAGAGCTATTTATAGATTTAGCAGCCATCTGAGCAATGAAAAGACAATATACCTGCGCTAAACGTGGGCAAAGCCAGTCTGTCTGTCTGTGTTTAGAAGGTGCTTCCACACCAGAGGCCTTGTTGTCCCCTCCTACCTGATATATTCTCCCTAACCTCCGCTTCTCCAAGCGTGAAATCATCCAGACAGAATCATGGGATGTTTGGCCGTGTGTTTGTTTCTGTGCAGATGAACACAGCCTTGACTGTTGGCTCAGTAATTGACAACACTTTTCTATTTCAATTGCAAAATGTGAGAGGCAGAAAAATATCACACAATTTGCCTTATTGCCATGCGATACCTCAGTTGTCAGTCTTAAAAGATATGGGGAAATATATTTGTTTTGATACTGCTCTGACATCACAAACAAATTGTACATGGCAGGGAAGAAACAAAGATAAACACAAATACAGTAACATTAGTAGAATAAGGGATAACCCACATAATGTTGCTTGGTGGTCCAGCTAATGTATTTGTTATATAATGAATTGATTAGCAAACAGTTACCCTTAACTGACATTCGACACGTTAGAATTCACACATCTTGTGTTGAAATGTTTTTTGTGAAAGAAATATAGACCAATAAACTGCAAAAGACAGACCTACTGGATTTTTCAACCAAAAAGGTTACAATTAACGTTCATGAACTGAAAACACACTATGAAATGGAAAACACGGACAACACCCAGTGACCTGTCAATCACAAGGTAGCCACGCCCTAAAGCATACTCTGCTTTATTGTCTATTTTATTCTAAAATGGGATAATAATTTACTAAATGAACATCATGCTGTATTGAAGAAGACTTGGAACTAGCGGTTGAGACGGTAAACTTATGTTCACAATGTTTTATGAGGTAATACATCTGGTGAGAAGTAGGGTCATTTTCTCAATCGGACTTCTCTTTGCAACCAGGAGCCGCCCCCCTGCTGGCAATTAGAAAGAATACAGGTGTGTAAGGCACTTTACTTTTGAGATCCAGAGGTTGTTTGATCTTGAGGTTTGGGTTTTCTGGAATAAAATGCAGAAATTTAGGTTTCACTTTCGGTTCTCTTTCGGTTCACTCTTCGGTAGCAGGCAAGTTAAAGAACCGCTGAAACATAAAACATAACATTTTCCGTACAAATCGAATACTAAACCTTTTTGTGGCAAAGGGTTTATTTATTTTAAGAGTTCATGTGTTCAAGCAGCAATCCAGCAGGCCACCCTTGACAGGCAATGCTCTTTGTTACCCTAATGATCAGTTGAGGTCCTCTTCTGCCCACCAACTCTCAGTAATCTCCATCCATAATAACACAGCTGCCCCAGAAATGTGGCAGGAGGCAGGAGCCCCCAAATCTAAGCGCCTTTGGTGAGAAGGAAGCAAAGCCGCTCTTCGCAGACAGACTGCGAGCAACATAAGGCTCTCCAGCCCTCCCAGGGTTTAATGACTTATTATTTTCCACAGACAGTACGAAAATGAACAGTTTTGTCAGCAGGGACGCTGCTGTGTTGGTGTCACTTCCTGTGTACACACTGTGAGGGGGTTGCAGACTGGGAAATGAAGGGAAACTGACTTTTCATTAAAGATTATTTTCGAGGGTGCTGGTGAAGGTTCAGTGACGTACTCAGGAAGAATGAGATGAAATATACAAACGTAAAGCCAAATATTGAAATTATCCAATTATTTATTTCAGATGCTATCACAGTCATGAATTGTCACGACACATTTGTAATTCTTTTCCTGTTATACACTTTGGCTTGTAGAATTTCTGTTTTACACATTGTTGGATTAGAACAGTTTGTTCTCGATGAATTATGGGAGTCCTGGAGGATAAATGACTGACTGTTAAAGTGGACTTTGAGTTAATAATCATAAAAGGCAAGATGACTAACGGCTACTCCAACACTCTCGTACTTGATCACAGCGATAATGAAAATCTTTTTTTGAACATAGAGTAGTTAGCATCCTCTGTTATTGTGTTTGACTGTGTCACTCTGTGCCTCGTAGCCCTGAGCCATCTAGCACACATGCATAGATTGTGTGACAGCATGATTAATTGTGTTCGGAGGCAAACTAAACTAGCAGATGGGTTTGTGAGGAGTCCTCAGCAGTGGGGGAGAAGTAACTTCTTATTTCTTGTGTGAAAGAGGAGACTGGTATAAAGATAAATCAAACCACAGGAACAGTTTGCTGACGTCTTAGAAAAACGCTGTCTAGGAATCTCCAAATAATATGTTTTTCAGAAGGATAAATGGCGTCCAAACTTCCGTTTACACACTTTGATGGCCTTTGTGGCAGGATAAACTCTCACAGTCATATTCAATTTGAAAGACTGAGAAGGGACGTTTTATTGCAAATGCACAGAGAAAAGAGTAGAATTTGCAAATTCCAACTATATTTTTCTTAATGTTCACTCAGCAAATGCAGATGTGCCAACAGAGGTAATATCCTCAAGTAGTGTCCCACTCATACGTAGCACAAGATTGGATTAGACTGCAGATTATCATGTAGGCTGCAAGCAGATAACCATGCCTTCAGAAATTATTAATCATAATAAACCAATGCTAAAGTGTTCTTTCCTCCCAGTGAATGCATCAGCAAGAGAAACTAAACCTGCTTTACATATAAGATAAACTGTAACATGCAAATGCAAGCACAGCACAGCAAAGACTGATGACTGGGTGCAGAAAATGTCCCCTAACTACACGGTGCAATTTATGTTAAGTAAACACACAAAAAGAAACACGTTTCAATGATTTGCATTTCTCATTACTACAAGGCAGCCGTCATGTTTTTGGGTTGTCTGTCCGTCCCTCTGTATGTCGCATTCACATGAATGTGATATCTCAGGAAAACGCCTGTGAGGGAATTTCATTACATCTGACACAAACATCCACAGGGACTCAAGGATGAACTGATTAGAATTTGGTGGTTTAAGGTCACTGTGACCTCACAAAATTCATACGGCAATTAACACAATTTCCCATGAATGCCTAACAGGATACAACGTTAAAAGGGATGACATTTTAAACAGACGTGAATGTAAACTGCGACTTGACTGGTTGGTGGAGGCGATAATCCTAGTTATAATTATGCTTTGCAATTTAGCTTTTATTCTACAGTTTATTGGACAGAATTGCTCAGCAACCAGAACGATGACATCCTGTAATGATCAAGACTCACAGATGTGTGACCATGAATGTGATGTTGTATTTTTCCAATTTTGTCGGGATCACAGCAGGGAATGTAAACAGCGACTGGATTAAAAGAAGACAAAGGCCGCCTAAATGTGTAATATGGCATGAACAATGTTTTACATATAAGTAATAATAGTGAACACCAAATGTTTAACAGGGGATTTGTGCTCAGATTGCGGTGCGCATACACAGTGATGCCTGATTGAAAGATGTCCTTTATATGACATGGTTTTCAGCACGTGAACAGTTGGGCTCTTGCAACATGAAAAAACAAATACAATGTGCCTCATGTGGATCAGCTTTGAGTGATGGTTGAGCTCATTAAGCTGATCTCCCTCACTGCATGATAAACATTATGGCAGCTGCAAGACATTAAATTACAAACACAAACTGCATGGCGTTGGAGAAATGTGTGAAAGACAGTGAATTGAGTTATACATGTAGCAGGATGCACTGGGGAGCCATGCAGCAGCAAAAAAAGGACATTTGGATTTTGTTTTAGGAACGGAATTGAGTTGTTTTCTAAGATACACCACTTACTCATCCCAATTATAAATAAATAAATCGATGGTGGGTCCCAGTATAACAACCTCTTAAACTACTACTGCATGCTAAAGACAATTATTCAGTGTCATAGCTGAAATAAATATGCCCTCAAGTACATTTTGCAAGCACTGTGAACAATCATAAATAACCCTGCAAATAAAGATAACGAATAATAATGCATGAATAATAAAAAAGGATGCATATAAAAATACATTTTTAAACCCTTATTTATCCAAGGCTTTGCTGACCAACCCCGGCAGCATCCAGCCCTCTGTCTGTACAGTTAAGCACAATAATGATGAGTTTGTTCAAAATGTTATGCCAGCGCCACTGAATGTTTTGCTTCTCCCCGAGACCCAGATCTACAAATAATACACCTACTTATTCATGGAGCCCAGGGTGCCTTAATATCAGGCCCATCAAAGCCATCACCACATGGAGAGGCACCGCTGTGCAACAATAAATGTGGAATTCAATTAACCAAAGCACATCTTGACCTATCGTAGCACAACATAAGAAGGCTGTTATTGTCATGTATTGTTGTATAACTGTCCTACATGCAAAAAACAACTGGATGTGCAAGTGAGCTTTGCTTTCTTCTTCTTCTGCAACTTCTCAGTTTTCTCCCTTCGTCAGCAACCCTGTGTACATCACTTGTTTGCCTCCTCTCGCTTCCTCTGTCATCCCGCTTCTTTCAGACTTCACATTGATGTAACTTCGTTATTGGGGGGGTTTCTTTCACTTTTTCGTCTCCGGGGAGATGCATTGTCATTCAAACCTGCAGTTTGTCAGATCAATATTTACCCAGCGAATGTGCTGTGCCCTTAAATATGCAACAGAGCATCACGACAACAAATGTTCATTAACCATCAATGTTATGGATGTAACTGCTGTCCAGTCGATTCCCTGCTGCACCATGAGAGGGCTTTATTAGCCGAGTGTTTGTTTGTTTTTATGCTCATAGCAAGAAATAATGCGGGAATGAGTTGATTGACTGAGTAATTCATGTCTTGATAAATTATGCACTTTAAAATCAACTTCATACGATGCCTTGAGGTGACTATAGTTATTCTATATTTAGCCTAATATTGGTGTTTGACATAACTTCACACTAAAAGCACTTATAAATTACTAAAATACAGTGTTTTGTATTTAGCTACAGAACATTAGTATGTTGACCAGCTGTTTGCAAGTTCAAACTCAGTTATAGGTATTTATTAAGTGGCTAACTTACACATCATTAAATCAAAACACAAATCACATAATCAAGTTCTTCTGTAGATATTAGTTGTTACTAAATACGTACGTCATTGCCAGGTGTTGCGAGGGACACAGAAGGTACTGGTTATATGACATGGAATGAAATATGGTTAACACATCTGACCCGTGTACTTATGATTTAAACTTGGAGATTTAGAATAATTTGTCCCTAAGCACAACATAACATACCTCAAATCTCAAAACGTAATGCCAGTAATGTTTTTAACTCAGTAACATCAGTTAGCATTATCATATGTTTGCCTCTCTGAACTGCATTAACATTTATCCATAAAACAATGATAATTTTAGGAATAGTTGGAATGTTTTTTACAGCTAATACTAAAAAAGTTGTTGTTTAATGGTGCAACCTTGTTTGAAAGTAGCTGGCAGTTATTTAGAGCTTAAGAAGGACTTTGCAGACAACCCTATTAAATAATGTTTTTACAATCAGCATGGAAACTTTAACTTTAAAGTGTGTACGTACATGTACGTCATGTAAACAGCCTGGCCTCATGTAAACAGGCAGTCTTGCCACTACTAAAATATAAGCCCTCTAAATGTATCATTTTAGAGAAGCAAAGTTTTGTTTACAGCCAGTGCAATTTAGTCAAGGATGCCCAGAAGCATTAGAGTGTCAACATCATATTTTTTAATTACTATTCCGTAATTAATGAGGGAGATATTATTTTTCCCCTGAGAGTTATTGGGTCAACAGATGTTAAGTGTGGCTATAACATAAATACTATAGAATGTCTCCATCTAGTGACTGAACGGGTGCAAGCATTCATTTTTTAAATATGCTTTGTGTTCATCTATCCCTTGTTCTTGGAGGAACATGGAAGCAGTAAAATGTTGGGCTGATGGTAGATTATTTTTCCATAGTTTTTACAATATATGCCAATGAGGTGGGGCCACAAATTATGAGAATGGCTCCGTTCTGACTGCAGGATCAGACATAAGGGTGATCATATTTGACAGTATGACTGCTCTGGTGAATTAATGATTCAAGTTTAAAGCTGCTATAATCAATATTTTTATCATAACAAAAGCCTAAATGGCTGTGGATATGAAAAGTGTCACTCATTGTGGCAGACCCACAGATAATTATCACTCCACCCTGCGTGAATTTCTTCATCAGTGGGTGCAGCGTAGGCTGTTGTGCAAACATCCATGAACATCCAATTTGCTGTGACCACACTGACTTGTCTGGCAGAATACAGAATAGTATTTCTGTAGACGTTAAATAAGCAACTGTTTGCTGACAAGTTTGCTATATCAACTTCAATGGATGAAGATGATATGTCAGTGCTGTGTTTACAGCTACCATCAAGTGGCCTGAAAAAATGATTTAAGGCGGGTGTAAATTTAAGGAATAGAGAAGTTCAACATATAACCGCTTATAAAACCACGTTGTTTTTACACTTAGCTTTTAGTACTGATTGAACAAACAAGATATATAACGTGTTGCGCTTTAGAGGTGCTCTCAGATTTGGTTACCATTTGGACAGAGCCAGGCTGTTACCCCCAGTTTTCAGTCTTCATGCTAAGCTAAGCTAACCAGCTGCTGGCTGTAGCTCCATGATTATCCATAAAGCAAGTGGTATCAATCGTCTGTTCTTACTCGCAAGAAAGCAAATAGAAGTATTCCCCCCCCCAATAAAAGTCTGATTATGTCTTTCAAACTATATCTGTGCGTTTTGTCTAAACGATCAACTACATTCCTGTTCCTCTGAGGAAGAAAAACCAAGTGTCATAGTGAGAATTTAATTACTAAATCTCACTCAGGTGATATAAAATGTCAGTATCAATTCATAGAAGACCTTCTTTGAGCAGCTAATTTGGCAGCATTTTGTGCAATGTCACTGCGACCGCTGTCTAAGATGTCCGTCAGCAAATCCCACATCTACAATGCCTGAAGGACAAAGTGAGGCCAGAAAACGTTCAACAGCAGGTCACTCTTAATTGCACTGGAAAGGGTAATTCACTCTTTATTTTACATTTTACACTCCAGGCCATCATTTCTTTCTTGTCTTTTCGGAATCGCCCTCTGCAGAATAAGAGGCAAAGGTAGAAAACTTCACGTGTCCTCCATGGACTGAATATTAAGCAGTTTATTAAAATAGAAAGTGTGATTGCCTTCAGGGATATTCCGTGTCAGTGTTCTGCCGGATAAAAAAAAACAACTGAGAAAACCTGACGAATTAATGTATTCATTCATACGATCATCATCTGAATTCCATCTTCATATTTTCTGACACTTCTGTTAGTTTAGGCTGAGACATCTTATAAATTGTTTATATGTGTATATTTAATTCCTATTCAAGCGCAATACATCTCATGTACAAGGTTTTTTTTGCACAAAGAAAGGGTTGTGAATACTCCTTCAAGCGAATATTTATTTTCCAAACGTGGGCAGTGAGAGATGGAAAATGTTGATGATGCTTTTAATTAGAAGATGAGAGAATGGTGCACTGGTGGGATTTCATAATTTCAGACTTTTGAAGTATGATTGTTTTTCTCACTAATCACGCAGGAGTTAATTTTAAACACAGCATTGTTCAAAAGATGAATTTAATAAACTTTTAATGTCCAAATTAATTCAATGTTTTTAAGTCTAAGACAATTTAAATAAGGTAAGCTTGGTGATGATAATTACCTGATAATTAAACTGCCATTAAAGAAACAGTACAGCTTTAGCAGAGCAGCCATAGAAGTGAATCGATGCCAGTCCTTGCAGCTATTCCTCAAAGTGAAAGATCTACAATTTCCTGATATGAGATTAACATCTCGTAGAGCAGGATGTAGATGGACTGATCCCTCCTGACCGTTTTCATGTGGCAGTGAGTCATTACCAGGACTCTGAAAACGAAGCAGCTATACACAGTTCAGCCATCATTCATTTTTTACGCCTTTGTTATTCCTATACCTTGACATGTCAGAACCTCTTACGTCTCCCTTTGACCGGGTTTTGACCCTTTGGTTTATTCTCCTGCACTGCCACCAGAGTTCGCCATAAAATTACAAAATGATTCCAACCTCTCTGAAGTCACATAACACAAACATCGCATGATGTTTCTCTCTATACTGCCAAATTAGGGGTCCCATTTGAATATGGAAGCCCATTTCTGCCAATGTAATGAAAAAGAAAGATCCTGTAAGTCATTATATTGAGGCACTTTCTTAATATAATGACTCTGTATCTCCAAAATATTGTACAACATACCTTCATTTTGAGATACTCAGTCGTCATGGTGAGAAAGTTTTTCATTATTTTGAGTTACTATGTCCTTGTTTTGCAATAATAAGTTATTATAATGACTAACGTAATTTGTTTTCATCACATTGGCGGAAAGAGGCTTCCATAAATACCTACGGTTTGTTGTGAACCTTGACATGAAAACATTTGGTAGTCCTTTCCCTTGTAAGAGCAGTTTCTCTATATGTTTTACAGAAAACTTCACACATAACCCTTTAAAATGCCAAAATTTTAAATTTAACTTATTTATGATTTCTCTAAATGTTATGTAATGCGAGTCGTTGGTGCAATTGAGAGTGTATTTTGGGGATCCTTGAAATTAAAGATATTCGAACAATTTTTTCATATATTGCAAGTACTTGCATGTGTTACTGTTTTAGCTGACAGTTTTAAATGTTGAGTTCAAGTACTCATTCTAGGCTTTCATCTGGTCTATTTTTGATATGAAACTAAATAATTAACTATTTGCAACTTAATTCCCCAACTTTTATTGTATATTTTGGCCATTTGCATTATTACCATTATTATTGTTGTTATCGTTTCATTTTAATTCAAAATATAAAAATATACACTCTATTTCAAACTTCAAATAGTAAAATTACGATCACACACCAGAATATACTAATCACATACAATTCCCAGTATAACCTAGCAGCCAACATCTCTTTTACAACCCAAATCCAACCTAAGGATTTTCGTCTGCGTGTTAAGTTTAATAATTCCGACACCACGTGAAGGCAACATTCGTTACAGCTGAGGGTATCATGGCGCAGAGAGGCCGAAGACATCCACGGCATCAAACAGCTCGATTCATACGGTGTTAACTCCTAATACTCTTTACGATTATTAACATCAGGAGAAGACACATAGCGGTAAGTTGACTGAAACTGAGTCGGCATGTTTTTATGTTCGTTTTCTTGCAAGCGGAGGACAGATCGACAATAGCGGTGCGTAAACTTATGTTGGAAAATATCGCTGCGAGCCATTTGTAAACATTACGTGTACGTTCTTACGCATTGTTGTCATAATAAGTAGCTTTTACTGACACTTCGTATGTGTATGTGTGTGGGGGGGGTCTTTGGGCCTTATGTATCTGAGTTATGACCCAGCATTAGCTTCTGCATTTGAATATTATCACAGGCCAAACATGGCTTTGAGAAGAGGAATTGTTTTCTCTGTCTGAGGCCTCATGTGCTCCATAATGTGGACTTGTATGGCTGCAGCAGTGATACAAATGTTTATTATAACAAGTGGTGGAATGTAACTAAGTACATTGCTACATTTACTCAAGTACTCGTCGTAAGTACACTTTTGAGGTGAGTGTAACTACTTTACTTGAGTATTTTTATTTCTACTTATTGCGTACATATTGTACTTTCTACTCCACTGCATTTATTTATTAGCTTTAGTGACTTTGCAGATTTATATTATAAATACAAAATATAAATCAATAGTAATAAATTATGTATTAAAGTTAAGCTCCACGAGTGTTGTATAGGCCAACACATAAATGAATCAATAAATATTATCCAGTAATGTGATATATGTTATTCTGAAATGGACCATTCTGCATAATGAATTTAGCACTTTAAGTTTATTTTCATGATAATACTTTTGTACTGTTACTAAAGTAAGCGTTTGGATGCAGGACTACTTGTAACCGAGTATTTTTCACTGTAGTATTGCTAGTTACCTTCATATTGAAGGCCTGAATACTTCTTCCTCCACTGATTGCAACCTCTAAGTGTAACTGTTACAGGAGCAGGAATTACAGGAATGTAGCCTGGGCAGTTGAAGGAGCACACTGCTTGGTATTTGAAATGATCCCTTGTGGTTTTACAATATGAAACGAGCACTAAAAATTCCTTTACCCTACTTTCCCAATACAAGATTACTGAATAATGTGCTGCTTTATTCACTTGGCAGTAGCAGGAGTGTGAGCTCAGTCATTAAAAGTGCTACTTGACCAGGTAGGGGTTCGCTGAATTCAAGAACACTTTCAGCCAGGCACTGTAGTGGAAGACGTAGAGAAAACAGCTTTTACTTAACTTAAAGGAGCAATACAGCAGTAATACAATTATATCGCAAGTGAAAGTCCTGTAGAAGCAGAGTGAGGGTTTCTGGCACAGCTACATCTACTTCCAATGTGTGTGGAGAAGTGAAAACGTCTCTCAACTTCACTATAAGACCAGCGTGTTTCATCTTGTGAAGTAAGAAGTCCTGCATTCAACACTTTACTCAAGTGAAAGTACATAACAAGTAGAAAACAATTAAAGTACTCATGCAAAATGCACCTCTCAAATTGTTGTATTTACAACATACAGCATGTTATTGGAATACTATTATTCTATAGTATCATACTGATAAATAGTCATTCAAGCAGAATTGTGATTCTTTTGGAATTAATCGGTAAGGTGGAGCTAACATTTAATAACTTAATGTAAGTGTTGGGTAGTTTAATCTATAGCAATACATCATATTTTATTAGTTGATCATATTTGCCTACATGTTAAGTGATATGCTGCTACGTAACTATAGCTGTGAAAAAAACAAAAAAATCACTCTCAAATGTAGCTCAATATCAAATGTAAATGCATTAGTTAGGGGTGGGCGATATGACCTATATTTATCACAGTATTTATTTTAATTTTGTGGTGACTGTATTATATCACAGAATTACAAAATCAAACCGAATACTTCACTCAAAACATGAATCTACCAATTCTCACTTTATTGGCAATGGAGCACATCTTAAGAATATTTGAAAAAATGCATTTTTGGCTTTTAAGAATGAACATGAGGTATCGAGCTACATGTGTTTTAGGACGAGTAGCCAGCCACATCACGTGTATGCATTAAGTACAACAGTAGTGGTAAATTCAGAGTTAGTGGTTTAGTAACAGTCAAGCTGTTGTTTCGTGCTGTGATTAAACTGTAATGCTGAGCAACCTGGATCTCCACAATCAAGAATATTTAGAAAAAAAGTTGTTTCCGTCCATTTGTGATTGGATCACTCTCGGCGCATGTTAATGCCAGGTCTAAACATGGGCCTTGTTTCAGCATTGAGCTGGCCCTCCTCACTGGGGGGGTGGGGGGGTGATATGAGTGTGGTGCGGTTGCCTTTTTATGGCCAGGACAGGCTCAGCTGTGGAGAAGTCCACTGTGATGGCTGCCTCGGCCCCAGCGGCCTGGATCGACAGCAGGGAGAGAGCAGCTGTCTCGGTGCGGTGAGCCCACAAGGTGCTGTGCTACAACTGGGCACTGCTGCAGAAAAACAAAATGCCTTCCAGGTTATGTGCCTCTCTTCATATTCTGTCGTGTACAATACAAGTAGCCTGATCTTAACACTTGCAGACTAAGATACTAAATATGAATAGCCGAGTTGATTCTGTAAACGCTAGAGCTGTACTCCTGTTATGATCACTGATACGGAGATGACAAAAAATGCAAAATAACGTTAAAGCCTCGATGTAAATTGTCTTCGGTGGTAATTGCACGCTCGTACCAGCAAGGGGCAACGCTAGCATTCAAACCAAGAGATGGAGAACGCACTGCAAACACCTTCTTGAAAACTGAGCCTGTTTTTGATTTACCCTGTTGTCATGCACAGAACAGCTCCTGAACAAACATTATGTACTCGCTGAATACTTGGACTCTTGGAAGCCACAGTTTTATGGGGTCTGTGGCACAAAGTTATGCAGTGAATACGTCGAGCACTGGTTTCTTTCTAGATTGCAGTGTTTAAAGTTGGCTTTTTACAAGATGATGTTGTAATTTTTTGCTTTTTTTTTGTTTTTTGTTTGCCTTTGTATTTGTACTCTGAATCTTGGTCTGTGGGTTGGTTCAGATATTCATGTTCACCCGAGGATGCATCCTACTGACTTTAGTTTGTCGTGTAGCGCAGCCATCGCGTTGACCTCTGTAGTCTTTGTGAAATATCTTACCAACTGTTGGATGGATTGCCACGAAGTTGGGTTCATACATTGATATCTCCCTAAAGATCATTTTTAATCATTTTGTCAATCCCTCATGTTTTCTAAACCAAATTATTTGACAAACTCATCTGAAAATTTCTGAAATAAATAAAAATAAAAATGACATTCCCATCAGTCTCAGCTATAATTTGTGTTTGGTGCTCATTAGCAAATGCTAGCATGCTAATCATGAGCATGTTAGCGTCATGCTTACGCTAGCATGTAGCTTAACGCCGCTATCTCGGCCGTGGACTCTTCACACTCCTGGTTTAAACTCTGATTCAGTAAGTTCACTTAGTCAGAGTTTCTATTTACAGTCGTTCTGATTATTTGCCTGTCACCAAATACACTTGTACCATGGTTCCCAAGTACAGGAATAGATGAACAATAATATACACCACCCTCCCCTCCTCCATAGTTTAGTCCAGGATGCTACTAATGTCCTCTGACTAACAGCATTGTACCTCAGGCTGACACTGTTATAGTACGTGATGAAAGGGATGCTGATCCCTTCGATGCTGGCTGGTTCACCGGTTTCTCCGTACTCGTCGCTCATAGCAGTGAGATTGTTTCCACACATCTCCCCTCCCTCTCACCTTCCTTCCCTCCCTTCATTTGAGAGCGTACATTTCTATCGCCTATTCTTGGAACACGCCGATCGTAAGTTGCTCAATACTTCTGACCTGAGGAGGAAGTCATGGCTTTAAAAACGATAAAAAAAACACAGCTAAAATATTTATATAAAGACCAGATGTGATAGTTATTAATTTACTTTTTCAGGTATTTGTAACAGAGGGCAGTGGGAGTAAGAAACATACACGACTGAGTAAAAGGAAAGCTCACGACGTCTATGTAAGGAAATGCCGTTATCCCCTCTAACGTAAAGACAATCACTTCTACAGAAGTTAGGTGTTTTTTCAGTGCGGGTCTGGGTTGTGAGATCCTGTCTGCCCTTCAGGAGAGCAGTTTGATCCCTCACAGAGCTCCAGTATGTGCACCGCTGCATTGTTGAACACTTGTGTGGAATGTGTGCTAGGTTCTTCTGGCCAGAGGAGCTTTACTACAACCTTTAAACAAATCTCTGTCAGGAGATGCTTGTGTATTTTGAGAAAGAATGATTATCTCATCTTGACAATAATCCTAGATAGGCCTTTAATGTAGACTCCTACCAACTCGGTAGCAACTTGTGTGTTTGTTTTTGTTTTTTATTTATTGTTTTCTCCTGGTAAAATGTAATACAATATGATGTCAAAGTCCGCTATACTTTTACTGTTAAACTCACTACAGCCATGAATGATTGAAGCACTCTTTTCAACACCTTATAGGGTCAAGATTAGATGCCTCATTTTTTATCATTATTGTATTTGCATGGGAATGAATATACTCCACATTCTGTCTGACCTTTCTGCTCTCAAGACAAAAATATACAGGCAACAAAGTGAGTTACTGCATATTGACTATTATATTACATTAAATATTGTCGTCAACTGGAAATATGTCACTAATTTTAACATTTAGTTTGCAAGGAAAAGAATAAAACAGAAAAGCAGCAAATCCTCACATTACAGTAGCTGGAGCTGTGGATCTAGAACAATCCTATATTAGCTTTAGCACATTTCTAACATACAACTAGCAGTGAAAACTAAATAAAGCTGGATCTCGTAGCCACCTTCTAGTTTTAACATTCATGACAGTTACAGCTGATTGAGAGTATAGTTTTTGACACTCGGTCCGTCCCTGTTCCTGTTTGTCGGCTGTGATCGAAGCAGGTCTGCTTTGGTAACCTGGCTAACAGAATATTATGACGGGGAGCTTTTGTGTTTTGGTGTGCTGCTTTGCAGAAGGTGGTGAGGAGGCCTGGGCTCAGCTGGCTCCTTTCTCAAAGACCACTTACTTAATGCTGACTGACCACAGAGACATACCAATGGGGGAGCTTAAACTCTCCCCACAGCATCAGCTCACAGCCTGTTAGGTGTTCTCCCTAAACCCCCCCTCCCACCCGTGCCTTGAAATGGACACTGCGCGTGTATTTATAGCCCTTGAGCACAAGAAGCTCTGTATCTTCTCGAGAGAGACCAGAGTCGTGCTGAGCTTCGCCGTCGTGTTTTATAGACGAAACATGCCTAGAGGGGCTCATCAGGTAGGACTAAAAACTGTTTATTTATTATGGAGATGGCTGTTACAATACTTGCATGTTTAGTTGTATAGTTTCTGAAGTAACCACTACTTATCAGTGTAGTTAACTGGATTTCTAATGAATTGCAACGTTTCATCTGGCTCTGAGGTTTTTGAAATGTTAAATGATGCATCCTCTTTGCTTTTGTTCTTTGGTTTGTAAATTTGAAATTTTTTTTTTAAACATTTAAAAGTCATCATTCCCCATCACAGGCCACTGTGTATGGATTTTATTTTGTTTTGGAAAGCCCAAATCCCATTGTTTCAGGTCCTCTATTGTGAGGATTTGCTACTTTTCTTGGACTCAAGTGATTGTAAACTGAATATCTTTGGGTTTTGGACTGTTGCTCAGTCAAAATGAGCAGTTTAAAGACTTTAGGAAGGGCTTCTGGAAACTGAATTGGGTATTTTTTGCTATTTTATTTTGACACATAATCAGCACAATAATTGATAGTGAAAGTAATTGTTAGTGGCGGCCTTGCATGGTGTGGAACATATAATGGTATAATAGAACATGTGATGGGTTGTAAGTTGATGTATGTTTCTGGTGTACATCTGTTTCAGACGAAAACATCGTTCTGACCACAACCATCGGATACTGAGACACTCAGAGAGAGGAGAGATGGAAAAGCCAGTCTTGCAGACACAACCGTCCACCCTACCTTTTTTCGACACGGCCCACGCCTTCAACCTGCTGCGGGGAATCCACGAACTCCGTGCCGAACGGAAGTTTTTCGATGTGACTTTGTGTGCTGAGGGCCGCGAGTTCCACTGCCACCGCACAGTGCTGGCCGCTGCCAGCACCTACTTTCGAGCTATGTTCGCAGGAACTTTAAAGGAGAGCGTTATGGACCGGGTAGTTCTACATGAGGTGTCAGCTGAGCTTTTAGGGCTGCTGGTGGACTTCTGCTACACGGGACGAGTCACCGTCACGCAGGATAATGTGGACGTCCTGCTGAAGACGGCAGATCTGTTTCAGTTCCCCTCTGTCAAGGAGGCCTGCTGTGCTTTTCTTGAGCAGCGGCTGGACGTCTCCAACTGCTTAGAGATCCAGGACTTTGCAGAGGCCTACGCTTGCCGAGAGCTGGCGACAAGCGCTCGCCGCTTTGTCCTCAAAAACATAATGGAGCTGGCTAAAGCCACAGACTTTGACCGGCTGCCGTGGAAGCGCCTCCTTGAGTTTGTGTCGGACGATGAGTTTTGCGTTGACAAGGAGGAGGCAGTTTATCAAATTGCATTGCGCTGGGTGAAGGCTGACCTCCAGCGGAGACTGCACTACTGGCCCGAGCTCCTCCAGCAGGTCCGACTCCCCTTCGTCAGGAGGTTCTTCCTGTTGGCCCATGTGGAGAGCGACCCGCTCGTCTACTTGTCACCCACCTGCCTTCGCATGGTGAACGAGGCTCGTAGCTTCCAGTCCTGCGAGTACGACCGACATGACAGACCATGCCACCGAATGCGGCCGCGGCCGTCTACAGGGCTGGCAGAAATCCTGGTGGTGGTAGGAGGCTGCGACCAGGACTGCGATGAGCTGGTCACAGTGGACTGTTACAACCCCCAGACCGGACAGTGGCGCTACCTGGCCGAGTTCCCTGATCACCTCGGAGGAGGCTACAGCATAGCTGCCCTCGGAAACGATATGTATGTCACAGGTAAGTTAGTCAGAGGCATTCAAACACCTTTTTACACAGTAGTATAGAACATGTAAATGTAGCACAGAGGATGATCTACTCCATCTTGAAGTAAGAGTTTGGCATTATCTGGTGTCACAGACAGTGTGGTGCAGTGGTTACAGTCGCTGTGTATATTAGATTCACTGTAGCGTGAACGCTCCAGTCAGTAGATTTCCATTCCCGCTCCTTCATCTTATGTAATGGCCGTCAGACTGTGCTTGTATAAATAAACTGCAGGCTCTTTGGTTAGTGTCTCCCTGTGTGACTAAGGCAGAGTAGAGGCAGGACATGGTGTGCTGCCAGGACAGCAGTGGAGTTATCATCATCATCATCATCATCATCATCATCATCATCATCATCATCATGTTTCAGAGCTTGGATCCTATAAAAGAAAACAAATTTAGCAATGTTAGCTCAATCCTTAGATGACAGCAATAGCATATGATTTACATACTGTCGTGGCGACAGGTAGATTTCGATTTTATTTTATAACCTTTGATACAATTTATTTTGAATAACTAAATGTAATATAATTGGTGTCAAATTTGAATCAATATTGAGCAGGTACATTAGGCTTTTTAAAAAAAAGTTTAAAACTTTCATTTTCCCGGTGGCACACAGAATTACATAGCGAGGTTTAAATCAAAACACAGATGGTGTCATGAATCTACAGCCATTACATTGTGCAATCAACAATTACATCATAATGACAAGTTAAAGCAATAAAAGTTAAAGGGCATCTTAATATAGCTTGAGATATTAAATCTTTGATTTTGGACAGAATTGTTGTTCATCTTATTACCCGGAGGATTAAAATCTATCTGCTGTTTTCCTTTGCAGTATATTATTATCTGCAGTTATAGTGCACCATGAAATCCTTGATGCATATTAACCGTCGAGACAACGCGTCTGTGTCCTCCAGGTGGCTCTGACGGCTCTCGTCTCTACGACGGTGTGTGGCGCTATAAGTCTAGCGTCAACGAGTGGACAGAGGCGGCGCCCATGCTGAAGGCCCGCGAGTACCACAGCTCTTGTGTGCTGAAGGGTCAGCTCTACGTGGTGGCGTCGGACAGCACCGAGCGCTACGATCACGCTCTGGACTGCTGGGAGGCCTTACCGCCCATGCTGCACGCCATGGACAACTGCTCCACCACCACGTGCAGCGGACGCCTGTATGCCATCGGCTCCCTGACTGGGGAGGAGACCATGGTCATCCAGGGCTATGATGCAGACACCAACCGCTGGGCCATGGTCAGCTGTGGACAGCTGCCGCCGTGGTCTTTCACACCGAAAACTGTTACCCTCAAAAGCCTCATCTACTTCATCAGGTGAGGAGAGAAGTGACTTCAGTTATACATCTAAACTTTAATTTACCATCATCTTGTGTGTGCGCGGGAGAAGAATTGGCTTGGTTTCTTTTGATCCAGATACTAATTGTAAACACTCGTGGTGGAAAGTGACTGAGATCATTTACTCCAGCACTGTACTTAAATACAATTTTGAGGAACTTGTACTTTACTTGGGTATATCCTTTTTATGTAACTCCAACTTCTAGTCCACTACGTTTCAGAGAGAAATACTTTTCACGCCACATTTATAACTAAAGTTACCAGTTACTTCTCAGATTAAGATTTAAAACATTTAACACACTAACAAGATGTTTCCAACCTTTTTTACAAAAACAAAAAATCAGTGTGTAGTTGGGACAGATCCACCAAAAAGACACATCTCCCTGAAATATTTTTCATTTAAATGACACAATATCAATGGCCCAAAGAGGTAAAACTCTCCATTGTTTCACAAAAAAAGAAAAGATTAGAGAAAAAGTGATCCAAATTTCTGTATCGGAACTTTGTTTTTCCTTCTTTCTCCCATTAATCATCCCACGACCCCACAGATTTATCTTGTATCAGCTACTAGGTTTGGCACCACTGGAGAAAACTAAAAACTAAAATTAGCTTCACCTCGACCAGACGAAACTGTTGCTGCTTACACATTGATGTATTAGTATTAATGATGTCATTTAAAATAAGATATCGGTCACAGGGGCAGATTTTCTGAGGAACAATCGCTTTTACTTTTAATACTTAAGTAAATAAAAATTGTGGATCGGATCTGAGAACTCCTTCCACGTGCGGTTAACACTGATAAAGGCATTACTATTTCGTCTCGTAAACAGTCATTCTGTTGTTCTACCACTTGAGTGCGCATTTTCATCTTCTTCTTTTCTGCCCAGTTTCCGGCCCGTGAGAAATGAGAAAACAGAATTCCACTAATATAGAATGTAGTACTTTTGTAACATACAAAATCAATGTACAACATGTTGTTAATCATTAGTTTAGGTTAGTTAAGAGTCAAATACAAGTTACATTATACGTCCATGTCTCACTTACAGGAAGACTACTTTAATATTTGGGATATGAGTCATTATTTAAAAGTCCTGAAAGAGATATTTGCTCGTGATACATTGTTGTTGCAATAGTCAGTGAAGTTTGCGTGAATATGTAATGAGTAATGATTGATTCAGCAGCGGCTTAACTTTGGTGTGCTTCTATTCGTAGGGATGACTCACCCGAGGTCGATGTTTATAATCCTCAAAAGAACGAGTGGGACAAAATTAGTCCGATGACCCAGGTTTGTATTTCACATCTGACACTTGTCTGTGAGCATGCTTTTATTAGGCTGTTATGATCTCTAATAGTTCTGACTTGTGATCAGAGGGGTCAGCAACACAAAAATAATAACTGCTGCAGTTAGTCACTAATTGATATGACTTCTCTGAATACAGTAAAGGGGATAGATGCATTTATCTGGCCTAATGACTTCATTATGATTACTTTAAAATGATTACTGCCTCTAATGATATGAATTGAACATACGGTATCAGCCCCAAAATACTGCATCGCAAAATAAATCAATAAGTAATACTTCTTTTTGTTGAAGAATTCACATGGTGTGTAAAAAGAAATGTAAAGCTTTATAATTATCCTTTAACCTCCAATCAGTAGCTTTCTCTTCTTATTTATTTAACTCATTACTTTTCTTTTGTTTTTGGTCTTGGCACATATTTAATCATAAATGTATTTCCTATTTTCCATCTAAAACAAAACATTACCAATTTTCCTTGTGTGTGTATATATTCATACGAATGTATTAAAATGTAAGTAACGTTTTCTTGATGTCGTTCCTTTTATCCAGGTGCACGTTGGAGGCAGTGTGGCAGCCCTGGGCGGTAAATTATACGTGTCCGGTGGTTATGACAATACTTTTGAGCTGTCGGATGTGGTGGAGGCGTTCAATCCGACCACCCGCTCATGGACTCTTGCTGGACGACTACCTCAGCCGACCTTCTGGCACGGCAGCGTCAGCATATTCCGCCAGTTCATGCCCCAGGTGACCAGTGCGTTTGGACCTACTGAGATCCCCGAGTCAAACGCCATCCACTTGCATCGGCACCATCGTCACCAAGCGCTCTACAATCTCAACAACAATCTCAACCAAAACCAGAACCAGGATGTCAACCCAGCGCACTGAGTTGGGACATGGAAGCCCCCCCCCCCCCGTTACATTTTCAATCTGAAAGGCCTGGCGGAATGTATACTAAAGCTAAGGCAAGCCACTACCTTCAAATTGAAGGTGGGGAAGTTAACCAAACCAAACAGTTAGTCCTCAGGGTCGGGTTACGCTCAGTCAGAACTAGTTTGTCTGACCACGTTGGAAATCAAGTGTTTTCTAGTTGTTCTGAACTGCTACACTCGAAGACGAAGTGAAAAGCTGGCCATCAAAAGGGGGAGGGATGTTATTTAGATACAGGGAACAGCGACAGTCTTTTTTTGGAAGGCATTCATCGTGCTGCACTTGTTTGTTGACGTGAAAAGTGACGACAATAGTTGTGTGAATAATCAAAAAAGAGAGCACCTCGACACAGCTAAACAATCATGGCGTGCAGTGAGTGTGGATAATAGATTTTGGGAAGTTGCATAAGTGGTAGGTTGCATACTGGCAGCTTCATCATGGATGTCTTCCAAAAATAGACTCTTTAACAACACTTTCAACACTGCATAAATGTCACCTTTGTGTCTTTTGTCCAAGTATTTTTCTAGTGCAGAGTCTACGCCTCATTTTGGTGCGTCAAGCAGTGATGGGTTTATAACTTTCCCCTGACGACAGAGAGCATAAAAAGAAAAACATAACTGCAGCTGCAGTGTTTGTTTCCCCCCCATTGGCCACAAGGGGCAGTAGCAAGTCCATTCCACAATTTAAAAACTTGGAAAAGCTGCACAAAGGTGAGATTGTTTACTGTATGTGTTAGTGTTACAAGAGAAAAGACTCCAAGGATGAAGTCTAGCTGGTTAATTTTGCCACCTTCGACAAAGAGCAGCACACAGTCGCTTCCAGTCCCCAACAGGGCGAGGTGTTTCTGTGTACTGTCATATTTGTTCAGAAACAGCAATAATCTGTTTACATTCCAAAAAACGACGGTAATCACAATTGATATATCTCGCACTAAAAAGTAGGGCTGCACAGGATAGTTTGAAGCTTCAGAGTTTTGTTATAACGTTGACGTTTGAATTTTAAATCAACACACGAATGCTGTGCAGCTGTTTTTGTTTTTTGTGTCTTTTCATTGTTGTTAAAACCCCCGTATGTCTTCACAGTTGCAGATAAAGATTAGGCTACACTAATATCACAACGCCAGAGCTTTAAGTCCAAAAAGTTACAATTTATTGAAATTCAATCCATATTTGTTGACGTTTAGCCTTTCAGAAACATTTGAACTGTGGTCAAATAACAGACAAAGGGATGCATGTACCTGTATGAACGGGTCGGTATAGCAGCAATCTAACGGTACCGTAAATTACATTTATATAACCGCAATCATTTAAAATAATTTGGGTGACGATGTCATAAAATATGACGACAGAAATTCGAAGCGTCATATAAAAACTTAAATAGAAGCTTGAAATGTAAAAAAGACATTCGGTGCCGAACTACTAAACAGACATATGGCTTTATAGGATGATTGAAATATCAAGTGTGCTGAGTAATCATCTGTCATAGGATTTCAGGATGATTGGTTGTGATGTTAACTTGCACCGGGTTGATATTGTGCTGCTAGCGATAATTAGACGACTCCTTGTGTCACTCCTGGCTCTTTAACTTTGCCACATCAACCTTTTTAACCACCAGTCAAAGGTGCATGAAGAATTTTCCTTAAGAATTGTATTTACGGACATTTTAATGTTTTTCATGTTTATTTAAGGATATATTTGTGCTGTGGTTGCTTACGAGGTTCCCGCCTTTCAGTTGCATTAAGAAAAGTAACTCTTCATAAATGTGGGTGATGGGTCGCCAGTAACTGGAAGTGCGAAAGAATCTCAATTTGTTATGTATTTTAGCTTTAATGTTTGTATGGTATTGTTTATGCATCGTTTTTATCGTTGTCTTAGTTTTCATACAAGTTTGTGGTGTTGAATCGATTTTGTAACCTCACGTACTGTGTTTGTAAAATGTTTACAGTGTGGTTACCATAAATTAAACTGCAGGCTGGAGTCACATTTGATGAGCTCTTAGCGGGCTGCTCATGAATTTCTTGTAAGCAGTGGACAATGGTTGCAGCAGAGTGTGAAAAGAGTTTTATAAATAGCAAGAGGAAGCTAATGCGTACACTTATAAAGGTTATACATTATATATACTGTATATTTTAACAAATAAAATCATAATTTGTGTAAAGTCTTCATTCCAATTAAGGCTTGGAACGTTTTGCTGCTTTTGTCACTCGTAGTGTGAACATTATATTTAAAGAACAGATATGTGAGTGGTAGCAATCTTCTCATCGTGAAAGACAATTTCCCAAAATATGCTGCACCAAGGATAGTTTATTAGATTTTCCAGAGTCTAGCTGCAAAAGCATGGTTTCACATTCATGTATCCTTCACACGCATGCGGTTCATTTACAGTTAACTACTAAAAGCATGAGAATGACTTGCTGCTCTTCTTCTCTTTCATGGCTGGAAAGTCAACAGTAGCTGACTATGTTGCAGTGTCATCTTTGGAACTGTAAGGCCAAATGTCTTTTCATCACATGTAGGTGCTTCTCATTCAGGAAGTGGTCTTCACAGTAACGTCCACTCTGAGTGGGTTGCACACACACACACAGTCTCTGGTCCTTCAGGTCTTAGTCTCTGGTATATTCTCAACCATTTCCTCCATGTCCATCGTGGACTCGTACGCCTCAGTGACCAGCTGTGTTTGCTGCAAGACGTCTGGCACAGAGAAACTCTCTGCCGCCTCGACATGTCCCAGGTTCTGGTTGGACACCACGGCCTCCATTACCACGCTGCTCGACTCAATCATCACCCCCACTATGCAACTAGAAGTGAGGCCTGTCCCCGAGTCAGGCTCTGCGTTTGTAGATTCCTGTTCGTCAGTGGTCTCCTCGGCGATCAATGCGTCCTGCACTTCCTTCGTTGCTTCGTTCTCACCAGGACTCTCGCCGTCCACTTCCTGCACTATAACGTTCCTTAGTTTTCTCTGCCGGGGGTTGTAGTTCTCCGTGCGTTTGTGGATTTGAATGTGTCGTCGCAAGTGTGCCTGGAAGAGGAAGCATATAGAGATGTGAGGGTCAGAATCAGTCAATTAATTGATTAGTCAATGGACAGAAAATGTGTAATCCAATATATATTGTTTTTGGATGTAAAAAAAAAAAGAAGCTACTTTTTAAATTGATGTTTTAGAAAGTAAAAACGACAGCATAATAATATTAAATACATACACAAATAAAACAAAAGAAAGATTTACAAATGTCTTAGATACCCATGTACGCCCATATTTATTAAGAAAAATGGCTAAATTCATTAATTCAAATTGAACTGGGGGTCAATAGAAGACAAAATATTAAACTGAAAAAATGAATTCTAAGTGAAAATTTGGTACACTCAGCCTATATTGCATGCAGTGAGATTGCTTACCTCGTGTTTATGAGAAGGGGGATCTTCTTTTATCCAGATATACATTATACATTTTTTGCAACTGTAATGCCTTTTTCACCAAAATGGCCAAAATATTCAGATATTCTAGCCTCTCAAATCGGAATATTTGCTGTTATTCTCCATCTTCTGCGATAGTAAACTGAACATCTTTGGGTTTTGGACTCCTCAGCTTTGGGAAACTGTGCCAGGCATTTTTCACTTGTTTTGACATTTTTATAGATCAAACAATTAGTCTGCAGTGTGGGCCGCAATAAACAACAACACACAGCCACTAACATTCAGGCACATTCCATGATTTAATTTCACACAAAGGCTACCATCCCCGTCCATAGAAAAGTGATTTAAAAAAGGAATACAGTGTGAATACCACTGAACAGTGGTTGTAAACAGTGGCTCAGCAACAACTGCAGCAGCCTCGGTTATCTACTGGATAAGGTACTGGCCTCCTAAATCAAGGATTGTGGATTTGAGTCCCATCTGTGTGTAGCACAATGGGAGTAACCAAAACCGTGAATAATTGTTTGCAGCCCCTTCCAGCAAGCCTACCTGTCGAGTAAACTTGTAGCCGCAGTCGATGCACTCAAACTTCCTCATGCCCTTATGGCGACGCAGGTGAACACGAAGTTGCTCCCTCGCTGATGAAGGCAAAAACAAGAAGAAGAATCACATTAGTGAGTGCTTGACTCCGTGCTCACCGGGGCACGCTGTATAATCAGCATGATATATATCTTACCTTTGAAGGTTTTGCCACAGATGTGACAACAGTGGGGGCGGCCCTCCTCGTGTTTGCTGGCCTTGTGGCGGATGAGGGCTCCTTTCTCTGTGAAGCGCTGCTCACAAACATCACAGCTAAAAGGACGCTCACCAGTGTGGGTCCGGTGGTGTTTATCTAGACTGGCTGGTATTAAAAAGACAATGATTAATACAATACACATATCCTTATATACTGTATATATAATTATTATTTCTTAATCTAACCCAGGGATTACTGTGACTGCAACACGAAGAAAAGTTGATATTTATAGATTGTGTCACTCTTATTACAATCTTACTTGTATTTGTAGGATAATCATGTACTCATGCTCTAAATAGTGGAACTACAATTCCCATAACTCCGTTGGGGACGTAAACAGAAAGCATGTGGCGGTAGATTCAGTTAGTTACAAAGTGGGCTATATTTGTATTGATTTTGGCAAATTGGCACCATTAGAAGCATGTTGAATTACCTATTAGCTATTTCGGTTTGTAATGTAACCATGGATGTATAGACTACCGCAGCATAACTTTGATACTGAGGAAAACTTTAAAACACTTGGTGATTCTCAGGCACCTCTGGAATAGTATGGAGCATTTTTTTTCCATTTCTTTTGGCGGATTGATGGGATGTTTATTCAACGATGGACATTGGAGGTACTGACTGCCTTCATGAGCTGTGTGTGCGTGCGTGCGATGTAATCTATTCAACATAGTTGTGTTCACAGTGATGAAGACAGCAGCAGACCAGGAAGGATGGCTGATACCTTGCGTCCTGAAGGTTTTGCCACAGAGGTGACATTGGTAGGGCCTCTCACCACTGTGTATACGCAGATGCATGTTTAGGTTGTTCTTCTGGGAGAACGCATGGCCACATATGTTACATACAAAAGGGCGCTCATTTCTGTAAAGCAAAACAAAAAAAGAGACTCGAGACAATATGCACAAATACTATCACCATATTTACAGGTACTGACAGAGATGTTAGGTCCCTCTAGTCTGATGAAACCAGACAGAGAAACCTGTTCCAGTACCTGTGGATGGCTTTAATATGCATCTGCAGGCCGTTTCGACTAGAGGCTCGATGGCCACACTCCTCGCACACAAACGGCTTTTCGCCTCGATGTTTGGCTGCTTCGTGCACACGCAGCTCTGACCGAGTTAAGAATGTTTTAGGACACTGCGGACACTAGAAAGTAAAACAATGTTTTAACAGAATGAAACGGGCTTATACCTTGGATTCAGAGGGGAAAATAAAAGAAACCTTAAGCTTTGCGACACAATTCAAAGCAGAAAATCACTATTTACTGAAGGTACATCACCAGTAGGTAAGGAAACTTACTGGATGTGGTTTGGGATAACCATGGACCTTCATCATGTGAATTGTCAAGTTTTTCTTGTGCATAAACTGTTCAGGACATATTGAACACTGAAAAAAATGACACCGTGTTAATAATATTTTTAAGAAACTCATTTTAGATTTGACATAAGTATGCTGTGTTTGTTCTGTGTTTATTAGGCAGTACCTTGTGGGGCATATTCCCTGTGTGGGACACAACGTGCAAACGTAGCGCTTCTTTTCCGTTAAACGTTGAGGAGCATGTCACACAGGTGTACGTCTGACATTTTAACACAGCACAAAAAAAAACAACCTATGTTTGGAACACTTTCTAGGATCTTACTTGATATTGAAGACAGAATTCAGAGGTGCTCACCTGTACTTTAGCACAGTCTCTGATCTCATGGAGCAAAAGATTCTCCTTCCTGAAGTACCTCTTTCCACACTTAAGGCAGCCAAAGGGCCTCTCCCCTGTATGCCGCCTGCAGAAGGAGACACATTGGTGGCTATTCTTTCAACAGTTGTCTGAAGTGAAAATACCGACGTTGTATACCTGTTGTGGACTTTGAGATAGTATTTGCTCTTGAAGGATTTGTCACAGATGGGACACTGCACAGAATCCTTCTTGGAGTCTTCTTCCATAGCCTCACTGTTCTTGTTTTGGTCCATTTTACTCTGGACTTTGCACTTCCGTGCCTTTGATGTTGACGGGGCTGAGGAAAGGGGCTCTTCAACAGGCACATACTCCTCATCGGTGTCTTCAGGGATCCCCTCAAAATCCCCCACATCGTCCTCTTCTTCTTCTTCTTCCTCCAATACCTGGCTGACACCGTTATCATTTATGTCAATCTGCAAGTCAGTTATCTGCAAACAGCACAACACAAGTGTCATAATAATAATAATAAACACCATATTCATCTTTAAAATCACCATAATTTGCACTTGCAGTTAAATGCAGCAAATCTCCAATCACTGTAATACTCGTGTATTTTACCTCGGTTTCACCAGTTGGATGATCTGGGTTTCGGTTCCCCTCAACATCATCACCACTTTCTGTCTCAATGGGTATAAGCAGAGCCTTCTTGCTGACTTTTTCTGGGGCTGTAAAATCTGTGGTGGGGCCCTCGACAGTCACCAGTCGCCTGGGGCCCTTCACTACACGACCAGAGCGGGTGGTGGTGGTAGTGGCGGCCATGCTACAATTGGCAGTGGCAGTATCAAGGCTGCACTCATCTTTTGTGATTGTAAGCAAGTTCTCTTCTTTGACTGAAGAATAAGGGGTTGTGTCTGATGTAGACTTTCTAGGTCTGCCCCTTTTGCGCTTCAGAGGCACAGGATCCACAGAAGTTTCCTTGAACTGATTACAGAGTGTGAGTGCTTCTGGCACACAGAGGCTGGCCGCTGCATGCTGCACCTTCTCGAGGTTGTCCGGATCCAACTTCAGTTCTCCGGTGTAGACAAAGTTCAGGAGCAGCTCCAGACCGTCAGTGGGACACTCCTGCAGGCAGAATTCCGTGCACGGTGCAGTGGGCATGTTGGACTGTTGGAACAGTTCACTGAAACAGGCAAGGATGTTGCGATGGGCCAAGTGGACCACCCTGTCTCCTACATTTAACACCGCATCACAAAACCTCCCTACTGCCCTCTGCTGGTTCAGGGAGGACAGGACACGCAGTGCATGGTTGCTCTCTGCTGCAGGCATCCCTCCGGTTTCACTGAAGTCTGCTGCTGAATGAGACACAGGGACATGATACTCTATATAAAGTCACTTTACATACTATTTGTACACACAATTTACAGTAACAGTTTAGATTAGTGCTACAACCAGCGACTATTTTTTAAAATCTATTTAGCGTCATCGATAAAACGTCAGAAAATAGTGAAAATCCAAATTTCCCATTGATCAGTTTATTACCATTTATGTCAAAGGAAAGTAGCAAATACACACATCTGAGTATCTAAAATTTAAAAAATACTTGGTATTTTTGAGTGAAAGAAACGAATGAGTAACAATTGATCAAAAACTTTTATGTAGATATATATATATATTTATTAATTAATTTTTTATGTCGGTAGACTAATCATTTAAACTCTAATACAGAGGTTGTATGTTGGTTATATATATTCCATCTACTTGCCTGTACATTTTATAGTTGTTTATTATGCTTGCTTTCCTTGTTGTAGCTGTATATCTATTTTCTTAGAGCTGATGGATTAGTCGATTAATCATTTAGTAAATCAACAGAACTAAAAGAACAACTATTTCCAGAGTGAGTGTAAAACAGAGTCACATTCATTGTATGGCCAAACATAAGATAAGATAAAATAACATAAGATATAACTATTTGTCCCAAGGGAAATTGCTGTTAAAATACAAAGGAGAAATATAGAATATAACATATCAAATATCAACAAGGTGCAAATCCCAAATAAACACAATATAAACAAGTTAATTTTAAGGGCCAAATGTATGAGAACAATAATTCAAATGATGACAATTTTACATCTATGACACTGCAAATACATGTACTTGTATAGAGTTCAATTCAAATTACGAAACAACATTGCATACCTGAAACAATAACATTTCAATAAGTGTTGGAGAGCTTTTTGGGGAGCTTGATATCAGTTGCATCAGGTTAACACATTTGTGTCAGTGGTACATTAAATATATTGACTATTAAAATTAAGTTTTCTCGTAGACCTATATTTTCCTAGACTGCTCGTTTTTATGATGTTGAGACTGATTGAAATTAAATGATTATAAAACCCCAACCTACCCGAGTTACGCACCTCAACGTTTATTTCCTTGCACACATTTTAAGACGATCCCTTAGCAAGGTTCGCACTCGACAGCTGCATTCTGAGACTCACATCTGCAAGATCGATTAAAAACGGATTATTTATTTCTCATATAGTTAAGCTGCACCTGCTTCGGATGTACTGTAAATAGGTTGAAAACGTAGCAAATAAGCTAACCTACATGCTTCGTTTTCGTTTCTTGCAGGCCCCTAAAAACTGCCAAAGGAAGAGGATGTGACGCTATTTACGCGACCGAAACCCAGGGAAACTTGCTTGTTGTCCATTATTAAACACCCAGAGGCACACCAGTAACAATAAAATAGCTACATGTATGATTTTTATTTGTAGCTACATTAAGTCTTTTAAATTATTATTTGTCTGTGAATAGGCTAAATACAGTGTAATAGTTTTACCTAATAACGTAAACGTAAATAATAAAACTCCGGGTTAAACCATAGTCGACCATCTAGACGCGGCTTCTGTTAGTGGCTCACACATGTAACTAAGCTAGCTTGTTAGCCTCAGTAACAGTTGGCCAGCTCTTTGGCTCCACTTTAACCAATTATAAACGGTATCTATTTAATACGAAACTTCAGACTCATCTCTACAGTCCTGCGTTGTTTCTCTCCCAAGCGGGGGTACGTTTTATCCATCTGAATGCAGCAATATTAGCTAACAGTTAGCATAGCTGTCAGGTAACTTCACGCCAAGTTTAAAATGCATTGTTGTCTGCCAGCTAACTAGCTGTAACTAGTTAGTTCCTCTTTGTAGTGTATGTGTGTATTTATTTATTAATTGCTCAGCCTCACGTGTTGACAAACTAACGTGCATTGTAAGAAATATAACGTTACAGCTAACGTTAGCTTGTTGTACGTTTCAGCGTGGTTAGCATAGCTTTCAACTGCGTTCGAATTGCTGTAACATCGAGCTAGCTGTGGCTAATGTGTTTTTAATATGAATGACGTTACTGCCACTTGGGTACATTTACTCAAGCACTGTACTTTATTGTAACTAAAGCACTTTGAATTGCGTTTATTGTATTAAAGGTGATATACGAATACAGTTTATTAGTATTGTAACGTTAACTGTCTTATTGAGTACCTCTTTAACCACATGTTATTGATTAATTATTTCGTAAATGGTAATTTATTGCCATTCCTTGTTCGTGGAGATAACAACATAGTGACACCTGTCCTTTCAGATGCTAATCCTTTCCTTGCCTCTCTCTTTGCAGGCTCTCCCCTTCTGTTTTTCATCAGCAGCCCACATGAATAATTGTTGATTCCAGGAATCATGAAGGTGAATAAACTCAAACCGGTCAAGGGCCAAGCAAAATCTCTGAAGTGGAGGGATGTGAGGGGCAAAAGGTGCCGGCCTCCCATCAGTTCCTCAGAGCTCGTCTCCAGTCCTGTGATGGCCAGAATAGCGAAGGAGCACCAGGCGTCTGTGATGAAGAAGCCCACCGTCAAGAGATTGAAGAGTAAGGCAAAGCCCGTCTCTGACATAAAGAAAAACACCCCTCAGGCTGGATTAAAGAAATCTCACACGCAGACTAACGGGAGTTCAGCGTTTACAATGGATGACGAGTCAAATGACACGCAGGACTGGAAGGAGTATTCCAAGTCCATTCACGGGAACGGTGTGGAGACCTCGGGTGACCTGGACGATGTAAGCCCAGGTAGAGTGGACGGAGAGTCTCTCCATCACTGTGCAGAGAGAGACGATCGACAAAACCATGCGGTACTTGTCATGCAGAAGAATCAGGTGTGCTTCAGGATATTTTGATAATGATCTGCTAACAATTAAGATGTATTTTTATTTTTTTTTATCCATTTATCTGACTGAGCATTACAATTTACTCTCCCGCAGACTTTGTGTTTCCGTGGGAAGTGCCTTTTGACCTGTCTGTACGGTCGAGTGGAAGTGATGGGGTTCACCATTGAAGAAGGCCAGCAGTCATATCCACTCTTCTCCCCAGCCTCACACTGTCCACTGACCATTAGAGCTCTGGAAAGCGCTGACCAAACCAGAGATGACAGAACGGAGGCTTTACCCATTCTCCGAAAGTATCTGCAACCAGGTAAACGCAGAAGCAGGCTATCCCGCTAGAAGAGAGTGATGTAATTATTGTATATTCATTTTTGCTTAGCTGCGTATTAGGAAGCTTGTGCTATGAACTGTATTTTTCTTTGTGTCTTGCAGCATCACGGAAGAAGTTGCTAAAAAGGATTACGTCAAACTCCTCCATCATCCTACTGGAGCCCATGGAGACGCCTCTGACACGCTTCCTGTCGAGCTTCACAGATCTCAGTGAATTGTTCAACCCCCCCGCAGTGAGTTGACGGGATATTTGTACATCAAGCTACTGTCAGTATTCAACTAATCACAAAAAAAGTTGAACTACATTGAATTTGGAATAGAGCTAGAATCAGGAGATGATGAGAACTTAGGCAGAATTCATGTTTAGGTCGTTTTGAAAAGTCAGTCTCTACATGTCTAACAGAAGCTTTTTTTTTACTTGTAGAGTGAACTCATGTCAGCTGTTCTTGACACTCCGCTCAATGGTTTGGGGATGATTCCCCTGGGGACAGCCATCGAGGGCCTGAAAATGTCAAAGAGCTACAGAGATGGTCTTAACATGGTTGTCAGCGCATGCAGAGGTAAGCACACGTTAGACACGTTGCTTAAAGGTTATGGCAATTTTACATGTCAGCCTCATGTCTGCAAAAGTTTAAATGCACAGAGAGAAATTAAAAGCGTCTCGTTGAACTTACTAAAGATCACTGTGATACATTTCTCTGAAAGCGTGTGAGCAATTAGAAATTGAATGCGAGTCCATATTTACCATCTTTTCACTCAATGCTCGTTTACTGCCAGACATTATAAACTAGAAAGCAGAATTCAAAATCCAATATTGTTTAATTATAAAATTGATGGGGTGATGAAATGGCTTCGGGGTTAAAACGCCTACCATGTACAGCTAGTGGCCGGTTTTAATCCAACTGGGGAGTGGTAACCTTTGTTCTCTCTCACTCACTTCTTGTCTCCATTTCTATTCCGGACATCGGTGTCTGAGTGACAAAAAGCCATCCCTTTAACAGATGGATGGAGAGAGCAATGCTATCTATTCCATGTCTGATAATAGCTGCACACTTACATTTGATCCTGCACTGACGCACGTCTGTCATTCATAGGGGACATGGATGGTTGTGCTGTCATCCTTGTTTGTGGTATCAAGAACGTGGGCAAGTCGACGTTCATCCGCACCCTCATCAATAACTTACTAAATCAGTAAGTTCTCATTCTTATTTATAAATGTACAGTATTATTTAGTAATATTTTTATATTTCTATGCTAGATTTAGCGTGATCTAGTGTTGCATATACCTATGATCGTTGTGTGATATATAATTAGTTGTAATCTTTATTTCTTTTTTTGTATTCAAGTACAATCTGCTGCATCCATTGACATCAAATGTCCATAGTCACGTCTGTTTTGTGATTTTATGTTCTAATGTTTTTCATAAAAAACTAATTGTGTGTGTGTCTGTAGCACTGCCAGTGTAGATTATTTGGAAGGTGACCTCGGTCAAACGGAGTTCACTCCCTCTGGCTGCCTGTCTTTGTCGACTGTCAGAGGACCACTTCTGGGTACGTTTTAAATCCTCTTGATGCTTTGAAGTCTGTAAAATGCTCTAAATCATTTCAACAGAATTGCATTGTTGCATTGCAAACGGTCTATATTAAACACACATGGTGCAAAGCATCCTTTTAGTGTGTATTAGAAAGTAATAGTTAAACATTTTGGGAAATAAGCTTATTCGCTCTCTTGCTGGGAAATCGCTAGCCTCGCTCCATCCAACCAGAACAGATCCCGCCTACCAGCACATGTGAAGCTTACTAATTAACATTTGATATGGTTTTTGGGTTTTGTGCCGGACTGTTTTTTGGCTGTAGCTCCATATTCAACACACAGATATTTAAGTGGTATCAATCTTCCCCACAAAAAGGCTAATAATAATAATAATAATGTTTCCCAAAATGTCAAACTGTTCTTTTCATTATTTATCTGCACTATCAGAACTGTTAACTTAAGTTGAGTTATTTTCCAGGTCCTCCTTTCACACATCAGTGCACACCAAAGCACATGGTCTACTATGGTCATTCGTCATGCGAGACAGACTTAGAACGCTACCTGGACTCCCTTAAATCCTTGTGGCGTAGACGGTCCCAGACCAGAGAGACTCCCGTCATTATCAACACCATGGGTTGGGTGAAAGGTCAGCTCAAGCTCCCCTCTATGACAGAATATGAAGAGCTATACTCTCTTGAATCAGTGTCTGAACGTGTGCTTGTACGGGGCTGTCCACAGGGTTTGGATTTCAGCTGCTCGTGGACATGATCCGCTTCTTCCCGGTCTCGCACGTCGTCCAGCTCGGTCACAGCGGTATCACCCAGTGCCCCGCCCTCACTCCGGAGTTTCTGAGGACGGCACACGGCTGCCAAACGCACCCACCGGCCCAGACCGCTCTGGACGAGTTTACGCAGAGCCACAGTCCGCCCAGAAGTTACACTCACCTCATTATACAGTCAGAGTTTCAAGGAGTGGGGCGCCAAGGAACCGCGTAAGTGCACCACCATCAACCCGTGTTGGCATTGACATGTTAAAAAAACCCTTCATTATTACATACTTTTCTGTGGGTGCGTTGTGTTTGATAGAAAGCACCAGCGTACTAATGAGCACAGAGAGCTGTCATTGCTGGCCTACCTGAGTCAGCTGCAGTCTCCTGACCCCGGACCAGTCAGACCTCTACACACCCTCGTCCCATACCAGGTACACGAGTCATGATGCTGCAGATGTATTCATTTTTATTACGTCTTTTTTAATTCACTTCCATTTAAGTGGTGTTTATAAGAACCTAACTATTCTCCCTCTGACCCATAGGTGCCCCATACAGCAGTAGCTTTAGGTGTGATCCATTGTGAGGTCGTGCCCAGTCATATGTTTTATGCTGCCAATGCTAGTCTGGTGGGACTCTGCTGCCTAGGGGAGCAAGTCTCAAGCAGGGGGGGCCCGGTCCTGCTGTCCCAGGCTCCCATCTGCCCATGTGTGGGCTTCGGTACGTATCCTTTTATCAGCAGTTCTCTTAAGACTTGCAAAAGTCATAAAGTGTCACGGTGATAAAACAATGTTACGTATGTTTAAAGAGGACCTGGATTCTCTCACCAGGCCGTGGCATGTAGTTGATGGGTAAGGGATTGGACATTCCTTTAACCAGCAATTTAGGTTGTTGGGGTTTTTCCTGCAGGGTCTTAAAACTTTGAGGTTTATGATCATGTTGCCTTGCAAGATTTTGTGCAAATAAGTTTGCATCATGAACCAGGTCACTAAAAGGCAGCGGTGAGTCACTGTAACTGTAACCAAACAGAACATTAGTGTTTAGGTAATGGCTCCTGGCTGTTGAATTGAAATGTAAAACGTCAATGAATTGAAATGCTAATGTTTTCCAGGTGTGCTCCGAGGTATCGACATGGTGCGAGGTCTGTACTTTTTGCTGACGCCTGTAGATCCCGCCATCCTTTGTAAGGTCAATTGTCTCCTCATGGGCGCGATATCGCTGCCTTCCTGCATCCTCACAACACAGGTCAGAAGACTGCTCTGTTCTTTCATAACACTTTGACGTATAAAGTTTAATTTAAAGCTTAATATTACCATTACTTACAGTCCCTTTTTGTCTGTGTTTCAGCCGGGCTTTGAAGGAGAGATGCCCTATGTCACTACGGACTACAGTTTTGATCTCACTGGTGCAGGAAAGCTGCGAGTCTTCAAGGGACTGATGAGACCAAGTCAAATGGGGCCGCAATGACATTTTCTACATCGCACTGCCCGTTACACTTCTTGAGTGGTGTCTCACGCCAAACCAGTCAGAATTGGCCTTTTGAATGTACAGAACTGAGGATGGACAGAACAGCCAGTATCACGGACTCTGCAGGAGGAGATGGCTGCCTTCCTTGTGATGGACTTACAACCTCCTACTGTGTGTGTATATGTTTGATGGGGCCGTAAGGAGCTTCTGTGTTTTCTGTCACATGGACAATAATGTCACACTTAGTACTTGCAGCTCTTCTGTGATGTCTCTTCATTGTGTAGTTGGCATTCCAAAGCTGCAAATGAATGCAAAAACCTGCCAGATATTAAATGAGAAACGCCTTTTAATAAAACTTTGTGGTTTTCTTGTGTATGTGCCGTTTTAGACCGACGTTGGTATTTGGTTCATAGTCATGGATCCATGTAGATTTAGAGGCAATGGTACTAAAACCATTTTATCCCAAAAATGCCCACTGCCAAGACTTTGCATGTTGTTTCTGCCTGCACCCAACACTCAAGTACAGAACAGGGCAGAGTCAAGCAGGGATCTTTCCCCTGACATTTAGTTTGAATTTGAAGCCCCTTTTGTCAGTATTGTGCTTTAATAGTGGGAGGATTTACATAAATGGCTCTATTTTTTGTGCTGATTAACTCCACATTAACTGCTGTACATTTGGTATTGTGTTATTAAAGGGACACACAAGCGGTCCTGTACTCTTAAGTCATTCAATGCATTTTTTAAATGCAACGTTTCTGTTTTCTTATATAGGCTCTTCTGGCATATAAAAGATAATATTTAGGGACTTTTTTTCTTTCTTGGTGCTACCTTTTGGACCTCAAGGGGGCAGCACATGTGTTGAGATTCTGCTCTCAACACAGATACTGCCATATCTCAATGGCAGTAATAGAAAACTGTCAAAGACCATGGCTTATAATACTGAATAACTTAAATGTTTCATATCGATTTTAAAAAACAAATCAAGTCTAATCACAAAACTCATGAGAGCGACTTGTAACTGTACGTAGACTGACCTTTTAAATGATCTGCCTGAGAATGGAAGGAGCACTCGGTCATGAATATACACTCTCACAGTGAAGAATTGCTAATTTGTGAAGCGGGCTGTTTTAACATCCCCTCTCTCTGCCCCCTCGTTTTTCTTTGTCCGCTGTTCCCCGCCTCTTTATTGAGGGTGGGAGCACACAAACACAACACAGATGCATTTTGGCAGCGTCATTGTTTTGGCTTTGTCATTGTTTTTCTTCATAGACCTCATGCAAACCAAAGAGAAATCCCACTGTAGAGGCGGCACTAGACGGTCAACATGAACCTGAGTGATCAGAAATAACACAAATTGTTTATTTTATAACGAGCAAGCAAAAACCAGACTTTTACTTGACGCTGCTGCCATGGGTTTAGTAGTATGTTAAACATACCCGGTGTAACCTGGAAAGGGAAAGTTAGTACGTCAATTAAATAGAGCAAGTTGTTAGCTCGAGTTCTGTTCAAAAACAGGATTAATTAATTGATAGAAAATATAAATTTTGAAAAGGTATTTTTAAAGCAAAGATACCAAATGTCCCCCAGCTTTCTGATTGTGCAGATTTTCAGGTTTCTGCTATGTTTTAAATGTTCCTCACACATGATGTGGCTTTCTCTTGTAAAAGTAAAGCTTGTTTGAAAATTCCACACTAAGCATCAATCTAATCTTATGGTTGTGCAAGTATTATTATTTTTCTATTCTAAGCCTCCAAACCATCATGATATTATAATTATTTATGCATATGTTACGTTATATCACTTAAATGTTGTCATTTTACTTTATCTGCTGTGTAATAAAAGTAATAGAAAATGGAAATATTCAAGTAAAGTAGCCTACAAGTACCTCAAAATTGTTCTTTAGTAAAAGTATTTACATTTTCATTTTGGCTGATATGTTGTCTCCTCTTGACTATTTTCAGATATAACTTGGTTGAGAAACAGCTGGGTGTTTCTTGGATAAAATCCCTCAGAAACTGAATGTTCTTTTGGTTTGTGTGCTGTTAACGACTGGACGTGTTGTTGTTGTTGTTGTTGTCTCTCTGGCGCCTCTAGCGGCCACATTGCGCCTCAGTCTCGACACACGGCGTCGAGTCTTTTGTGGATTCAGGTTGTGTGAATGAATGGAGAGCCGATGGTCGATCAGAGAGGCCTGCGAGACGAAGCAGGCCCCCCACCCCCCCCAAAACAAAATGTGTCCAACTTCAACGGCACGTTGTGTAAAGTTGATACAATTAACTCCATCCACAGTTTTGCTTCTTTAAAGCTTCACAAAGAAGGTTTGTTCCCCCTCTTCTTCTTCTTCTTCTCGTAATCTCCATTCCTGCACCGACCGAGCTTCACCAACAGACGTCGAGGAGCTTTCTTTTACGCATGTGTGCAGCTAGCAACAGGTTATACAAAGCTTAGCACGGACTCCAAACGTTGCTCTGCACCTCAGCGGCTGTTAGACCCGGTGTTAACTTCTCCTGGATGCTTTTTTTTTTAATTTTTTTAACCACACTTTTCCGTGCATTGCCCCGGCGATGCGAGTTGCACCGCTTTGTGCTCGCCACCGACCACAGATCTCACCGTGCTGAGGAGAAATGGGAAGAAAGTGAGAATGCCTTGGAGAGAAGACGGCTAATTAAACATCGCTGGGTGATTAGCATCGAGCACCGACAGACGGAGCTGCGACGGGGGGGATTTTTTCTTTTTCAAGGACTGCATGCATAGATGGTGCCAAACAAGTGGACCATGAATTCAGTTCTGCACAAATCTCCACCGAGGAGCTGGCTTGGGCTCAGATTACGACTCAGTAAGTAGAACCCATGAATATCGGTCATTCTGTATTAATGTCAGGCTGTGGGGGGGGGGGGAGTCCTGCAACTTGAAAGTAGTCACCTGAATGCTTTGTTCTGTAAGAAACACATTGTGTAATGCACTTTTTTTTTTGCTCTTAAAGAAGTCAGATGACTTTGATCCTCAGGCACCAGATCTTTGTTGAATGCTCCCCCCCCCCACCCCCCATCAAAGTTACTAGCTGGATTTGGCAAGTGACCTGAGCAATTATCCCAGCTGGAGGCAGGGGCATTTTAATCAGAGGACAGTACACTGTGATCTGAAGTTCCCCTCATGATGAAGGGTCTTGGTACAGCTCAGCACACACTCAGATAATAGATATGAGCTCTTGTAAATCTCACAACCAACTCTATTTATTGTGTTTCCCCCAGGCCTGCCATCTGGGCTTTCCTCTCTCTCTCTTTTTCCCCAGCTCCTAATTCACATCAAAGTGACATTTTTTATATTAAAGCTTTCCTTTGGCCTGCAACTAACAATTATTTCCCCAAAGTCGGCATGTTTAAATGGTTTATTTTGTCCAAAGACAAATAGTGCAGAGACTAATAAAATATATATATTCACATTTGAAAAGTTGGAACCAGTTATTTTTTTTGACTTTTTGCCCAGACAAAAGGACCTAGATGGTTAAAGAATGATCCAGATTGTTGCAGGTTGATATTCTGTTGGTCCACTAATCTCTTTCAGCTCTACAACCAGCCAGCTCCTCGTTTGTAGCTTTTCATGTGTGGTGTATGCATTGCTGGCAGTTCATGGGTTCATACAGTAAGAAGTCAGCATGGAGTTAGCGGCCCATAATTGGTTGAGTCTGGAACCCTTCAATGTTCCAGGCCACCGGAGTCATAAGCCTGTCTTAAACACACTAGTCTAATCTGGGACCAGATGTCTTGTCTGGTCTCTGTCCGCCACCGAAAAACAAAAACACAGACTAGAAACCACCGGCTCATACTCTTTAGATGAACTATTAGGATGGAAAAATGTCGGTCAGCGTAAAAAAGGGAACATCTGTAGAAAGGCTACGGATGTTCGAGGATTTCATGAATGTGGTTTTGTTAGTTTAGTTCATAGCCCAACATTTTTTGTCATTTGATGCCCGGATATGTTTGTGTTGGACTGTCATTAGTGTCATCTATTGTTGCCAAGTTATCAATCCCACCACCAGGTCCATTCACTAGCTGGTCTGGAGCTTTCAATCAGATCACATGATCTTCATCAGCAGATGGAGTTTGCATGGCATTGTCAATGTTCAAATTTCTATTGTTTTCCTTTGCACTTTATGTAAGGACTTCTGGTCCATATTAGCATTGAAGATAAGAAATCCGTCTCACCACAAGGTCCATTTAGTAGCTGCCCTGGCGTTTTTATTACATCACATGATCTTAATCAGCCCAGGAAGTGAAAAATGGACTTGTGAACATTTATAATTCCATGACAACTGGACAAACTCCCATCTGCTGATGAAGGAAGGTCATGCGATATGATCGAAAGCTCCAGAACAGCTACTAAATGGAGCTTTTGGTGAGATGCTTTTCTTAAGCAGAATTGTGGAGGTGTTGATCTAAAAAAAGCAGAGCTCTGAGGGAGTGTTTGGATTGTTTAGTCTTCCTGCTACAACATTTGAACCTGACTAGACTGCTGTAATTTGGGTGCATACGCCACGTTGTCTGTGTGCATGTGTGTTGGTGACTATCACCTGGCTTGTGGCTTGTGCAGTTAAAACTTCATTTTTTCGGACTGTGTCTCCATTGTTCCACTTTTTTTTTCCCCGTCAGTGATTTCCTTTCTCTTTTCCTCACTTTTCCTTTTTGACTTTTCCTGATGGGCGCTCCGGGTCACAGCTTTTGCTCAGCTTTTTTGTTTTTCTCTCTTTTCTCTGCAACTGTGGACAGGGATACTCATCCCAGCTTCATGTGCAATGTTGCAGCTTATTGTAATATTTATGCATAACAACATATACACTGAATATGATGTCGGGAGCACGGCAGGCTCTGTAATGACTTTTTCATGTCTCTAGTGGTCATCTTGTACTCTTCGTCTTAAAAAGCTGCTTACAGGCTGCAGGTTGCACCACAATAAACACTTGTCTACATTGCAATGCAGCTCGTTTTTTCACTGGTTGAATTTGTATCTGTAATAGGAAAACAAATCAAGCACTGATGCAATGAATCTCTGATCCTCTTACCTGTGTCTGACATATCATTTCCTTCCTTGCATCTCTTCATTTCCGTACTGTACTTCCTGGATGTGGACTTCACTACAGCAGGGAGTACAAAAGGTCATGTGACACAAAAAATCCCTTCTTATTTCTTGTAAAACCACTAGACACACCATGTAAGTGCATTTCAGAATTGGAAAAAGAAGAATATTGGAACATTGGGTTTTGAACGCTGCTGTTCTACTTCCATGTTACTTCCTGGTCCACTATCTTTTAATCCTTAATGTATTTTCTGATATAGTGGATTTTAAATTGCTCTCACTAAAACGTAAACATGATGCTGTCCCTAATCTAAACTCTGTGAATAGTACTATACTGGACTGTAAAATAAGGCTGAAACTCGGCAACTGTTCAGCAGCAATTTCTATTCCTTTAATGCGACTCACTAAGCACAGGTGACTATCACAATACGCAGATGTAACAGGTGTTGTGGCCTTCTATACGTCACTGCAGCATCTGTTTTGCAGTTTTTAGTCATTTTAGTCATTTTCGTGACCATGCTCACTGCTGGAGGCCAGTTCTCCCGCCCCTTCTCGCACATATCTTCTCCCACAATCCCTTTCTCTCTCACAAAGGACTCCCAGAACACTTGAAATGTCTGATGGTAAACAGAAGCCGGGACTGTTCTACTACTCTTAACTCGCCGGCTCTTATTACACGCACTGTTATTCTCAGTATATGTTTTTTTTGTTTTTGCTCTGAGGGGTATTAGCCTATTCTCTGTCCTCGTCCATCTCTGCTTTTTTTGCATCATCAGACAGAGAACAAACTGTTGGGCTCTGCTTTGCATTTAATTTGCGTACAGAATCACTTTAACCGTGTACACGCTTGTATACATTTGGTCATGGGTCAGTGTTTATCTTTACATTTGGACTAACTAATACGTCACCCTTCATGTTGTAAATAGACCAACGGTGAGCTGCTCCGCTTCAGTCGCTGCAGCAGATAATTAGAGGGGCCATGTGAGGGTCACGCACCTTCTTTAACTTAAGAAACACAGCAGCAAATGTTTATCTCTCAATGTGTCCTTCCACACACATAACCTCCAGCCTGGCTAAATGGCTGTTTATGTGTGCAACATGACAATAACTGTACTTTTAAGGAATAAGTGTTTTTGATTCCTGTTGACTCTGTTATTGGCTTCTCAACAGCAGCCCCCACTGCAATTTTAACCAGATTGTTCAAATTATGGGATTATTCATATCAACAAGTTGAAGAAGGGTTGTTTGTCCCTGCGGGTTTAAGGATGGACAGTTAAATTACATGATGCCTCACAGCAATTCACTTGGCATGGATGGTCCTGCCCACCATCCAAAATACAATATTAGAATATGATCTGTTGATAATGTGATATAAATCCACCTGTTTCTTTTAGATTGTATTATATTGTTATTCAGGTACCAAATACCATCTTGGATTTATCTTGCTGGTTGTAGCATACTATTGAGTTGCTTTCATACACTTTTGTCCCAATGGAAATATCTCGACGATTTGTGGAGGATTTTCATGAAATTTGGTACAAATATTTACAGATAAACTGTAATCATTTTAGGAATCTCTTCATTTTCATCTACCTCCATCATCTGGGCAGAAAGTCTAACTTGACCAATACTTTAATTTATAACCAATTACCTGCAAAACATCCTAGCTTTAGCTTAACTTTGTGTTTAGTGTTGACGTTAGCATGCTAACAGACAGAAAGATGGTTGGTCAAAAACATTAAACCTACCAAAGAATATAAAATGGACACCTAGTCAACTTGTGGTAATTTAATTTTGACATCTTCAAATGTCTTGTTTTGTTCGACCAAACATTCCAGTAAATCATTTCAGCTTCACATTAACCTGCTAAACATCAGCGGGTTAGCATTGCCATTGTGAGCATGTTAGCCTGCTGACATTAGCATTTAGATCAAAGCAACCTCACAGAGCTGCTAGCATGGCTGCAGACTCTTAGGCTTGGTAGTTATGGAGATGAATAAATCATCAGGCACAGGCTGTACTTATTACTCTTTGTCTGTATCTCCATGTCGGATGCAGTCTGGCTAGAAGAATTTTTTTCAGAGTGTCTCTTTGATGGAACTGAAATGAATCTCCAGCATTTTCTCTTTCACACAGAGAAGTCTTAAACTTCACATATAGTCTTGGTTTGTGCCGGTGAAGGGTTAACCCTGGCCCGTTTGATGGGCCAACTTACTAAATATAAACCCAAACCTCCTCCATATGGGCACACACAAGCCTTCAACTGCACTCCCTCTATCAACACTCTCCCCTCACAGCACACACACACACACACGCTCTCTAACAGGCTCATTTACAGTCTTGCCGTACTGCACCAGCTGACACACTCATTTCTCAACACGCCATTAATACTTTAGTGAGTGTGTGATTCTACTGAGAAGCCAGTTCATTCAGTCTCGGCACTCTGCGTGCTTTTTGTGTCTGACACTTAAACAAATTAGAGGTAGTTGAGCCAACTTTAGCTTTTGTTATGGTGATGCTCAGTGAAGGAAAACATCTGTAATATAGAACTACATTTTATTTTTTAAATTTCAAATACTTTTGGTGTGTTTACTCTCAAACCTATGCTATATTAATGACATTCTTGGGAAATATGTTCACTCACTTCTGGCCAAGCGTTAGATGACAAGTCTGATACTGCTGTCTAGCCATGCTAGACATTTTCCTCACTTCCTGTCTTTCTGCTAATCCAAGCCAATCGTCTCCTGGTTGTTGCTTCATATATATATAACAGATAGAAATGAGAGTGGAATTAATCTTCTCATCAATCTCTCGTCATAATAGACAAATCTGTGTATTTCCCAAAATGATAAACCTTTCCTTTTAATGTCCCAGAGCCTTCCTGTAACGTAATAATACTGACAACATGCTGAGCTGCTCCTCCCATTGTCTTTATAGCGCTAGAAGACACAGCTGCAGTGACTATGTATCTTTCTTTGTGAACCCTTGTCCAATGTCGGTAGAAAAGAGGTTAAGGGCTTGTGTTCAAGATAGCACTGTTGAGAGACGCATGCCTTGAGTCTGGTATCGAGATGATGTTTGCCATAAGCTGCTGGATGCCACGTTTGGAAAAAGTTAACACTGTTATCTGATCTAAGTTATCTAAGCCAGAAGCAGCGGTGCATGATGCTAAATCTTCAGTTTTCTTTTGTTTTTGGGGGACAAAAATATCCCATGCAGGTGTGATTACAAATGATTTCTAGCACACAGTCATTTAAAGGGTTACTCCACCAATTTTACATTTCAGTTTCGTCTTCGCGGTGAGCACTACTTCTAAGTGTCTGAGGCTCTGCAGGAGTGTTAAAAAATTTTGAAAAAATGACCCAGATGATGTCATCTCAGGAGGACTGCATTATAGACTGACCGTGTCAGTGTGTGTGTTTATTTAGGAGGAAGGGAGGTTCCATTTAAAAGATTGAGTTGCATTCTGGGAAATGTAGGATCCAGTGTTTTTGGAGCATGACCCACACCAGGGAGTGGAAGTCAGAAAATCTCAACCTCTGTTGTTTTTGATTTTGACTGTTGTTTACACTAATCTGTCTGCCATAAGGCCCCCACTTTATGAAGGTGTTCCTTTTAAGAGGGGAGAAAACAGGTATTCAGAACTCTGGAATAAATATATATTGTTGGTGGAAAAAGTACACCCGCTTACATTCTGGTTGTGATGTTCTGGTGGCAGGTACTTTCTGGCCGTCGGCTTGGAGGATGATGAAAGCGAGGCTGTCTACTACCTCCTTTTGCTTCCCTCTTTTTTTCTGCAGTAGGTGGAAATGGCCCCTTCTATTTGCAGCCCAGTTCTCATGCTGCACGGCTGCTCTCTTCATTAAAAGGGAAGCCGTGTGCTCAAAGCTGCTTCAGATTATTACCATATGTCTGCAAAGCCCAGAGCCGAGCAGCGAACCGGCTCCCATCCTACCCTCTAATTTCTTATCCCAAAATTGGACCTGTGGGTTGTTGTGTGTGTGTGTGTGTGTGTGTGTGTGTGTGTGTGTGACAACGTCCCTCCCTTCCCCGGCCGGTGCAGCACATTCTCACAGTATTTCTTCTCCCATTTTAGACGCATGATAGCAGTGCATCGTATTTTAAGCAACGCTGGGGATATTATGCCTCCATTTTAAATATTTAACTGCACGTTGTTTTAACCCTTTTTCAAAGATATTAGGAGTGGAAGCGCCTTGTCTAAGATAAGAATGTTATGACGGGACTCATAACTCTTTATTCATATCCCTTTATTCATTTGATCTTTCTCATCCCCAAGAGGCCAATGTGTGCATTGTACCGCCACAGAAATAACTGAGCTCAGTCACCACAGAGCTGCTGCATTCATGAAAAGGAATAAATCTTCCAGGAGACAAAGGGCGCGGGCACTAATTAATGCAGAAAAATGTCAGCCTTTTACAGTTTGCGCAAAACATAAAGAAAGTCCACTCTGGACATAGGAGGGAGGTTTTAAAAGAGATCTTTGTGTCACCCAGTCCAAAAGCCATTGGCCCAGATTGCCCATCCCAGCATGCAACTCACCTCTGCATGAATACAACACTTGTCTGATGGAGTGGGCAGAAAGCCCCCCGATCGCCAGGAGATCCTACACAGGGCTTTAACATGAGCAGATTGCCTCACACTCCAAAGTTTTGCACAGTTTGAGAAACTCTGCCATGGATGAAGTCGAGGCTCAGGGAAGGCAACTGCAGAGGAAATTTGACCTGCTGGTGGAGATAAGTTTGCAATACCTTTTAAGCAGTTGGTCGTCTGTAATTTAGTCTAGCTCTCTTAAATGGATTAGAAAAGAGCAGCATTTGGTGCTTGGCAGCACTGGCTGGGTGGCTTTCAGTGGATGATTACAAAATCTACAGTGTCAACAGGAAAAGGCATGTGACATTAATGTAGAGAGACGACTGTTACCTACTTAAAACTTGCCTGTTGAAACCTGGATGGCAGCTTCTAAGCTTATTCCAGGTTTAGAATCAATAATATGGGCCCCTGGAGATGGGCTTACTTGGACCAGCCTTGAAGCAGACTTGGACAGAAGGTTCAAAGCAAAGTGTTTTGTGGCTTATAACTGGATGAGGTAATCCTGCAGGTGGGGATGAACATGAAGATATTGGCCGTTGGCAGAGTTTAAAGTTAAGCACGTCTGGCAAGTTTTAAATCATAAAGATGGTTGATGAGAAGGGTGTTTTGATCGTCTGCAGAAGTTCAGATCATTATGATTTTTGGCGAGGTCAAGGGCGGGTTACACGCTGAGGGATGAGTTAAGCTGTAGGGTAATGATTTGAACATTTAGAGTATATCTTTATTACCAAATAGCTGGCTGAAGAACTCGAAATGTTCCTGTACTGGAAGAAGCGTGGAGCGTACGAGCTGGAGGCACTGCCACCCTCTCTCACTCAAGCGGGAACAGAGCGCTACTCCTGGTCCTCATCCCTGGACGTCATCCATGATCTGTGTGGTAAGCTGGGCTACTGTGAGGGTCACCTGACCTAGTGGTGGATTTGCGTTTGTTTGTTTTCTCACAATGAAACGGGAGGCTGGGCAGTGACATGGTTTGCATTTGTCTATCCTTTTTATTGTCGATTTAGTTTTTTCCCTCATAGCAGAACATACTATACATTTAAAGTATTAATTATTTGCAGACATTTGAGACATTGAGATGAATCGTTTTCTGCCTTTCGGTCCAAACTCAAATCTCTCCGCAACTATTGAGTGGATTGCCATGACATTCTGTACAGACATTCATGGTCCTGAGAGGATGAACCTTACCAACTAACCTGACTTTCTCTATAGCACCACCATGTGGTTGACATTTTTGGCTTTTAGTGAAATAAATGTCATTACTCTTCAATGGATTGCTGTGACATTTGTGTTAAAAAATTCATGTTGATCTCAGGATAAATTGTAAGAACAGTGGTGATCCTGTTAGCATGTTGCTGTTGTTAGCATTTATACACAGTCGCACAGAGCTAGCATGACTGTGTTCATGGTTGGGAGACAGCAACATGCCTCAAATGTAGAAACCGTGTGTGTCGTTCTGACCTGGCTGCTCCACTATGACGTGTGTGACATGGATCAGACATTACTTCACATTGTTGTATGTAACCTTTCCACAAAACAGATGATCTGGTTCACTTGCACTTTTGAGCTAAGGATTTAAGCTCCATCATGGAAAGGTTTCTCTCTTTTTTTTTTTTTTCCATTGCTCTGTTCTTCCGTGGAAAGCACTCAGTGACCTGGCATGAAGACAGCCTCGCATGAGAGAGACGAGAGGGAAAGAACGGATGAGACCAGCTCCACAGATGAAATATTTACCACCGAAGAAGTGCACAGCCAAGCTGAAATGCTTCCCTGTCTCCTCTCAGTGCTTTTTTTTTGACGTGGCACAGGGGCACTTGCTTTCCGCTGTGCTGCCCGATTTATGCCATTAGTGAAGGGGAAGTGATAACACAGGGCCGGAGGAATGTTCTTCATCCTCATGGAAATCCGGCTACTTTCTGGTCAGCTTAAGGACGGTGCCTGCTGAGGCAGACTTGTTTGGCAAAGACCGAAAAGAGGAATGCCACAGAAGGAACAGTGAGGCTTTGATCCTTACCTTTTCACCATGTCTGTAATTAAGCCCCAAGCTTCTTCTGAAAACATTTCCCAACTCTGTTGGAGCACTCGGCCCTGGAGATTCTCGGCTTAAAGATACTTTTCGTTTCTCCAAAACACAACAGAATCCGTTTTCGGAATCGGGCCCAAAATTCACTTCTCTTGCCTTATTTAGAGAGTCACTACAACAAGGTTGTACCCATACATACTCAGTGCTCCTCTCTGTTCTTCCGTCGCGCAGCGAGAACACTACGAAAGCAACTGATCTGTTTTCATGCCTTTTTGAAACGTACTTTCTTCATTTTGCAGCAACTTAGAAAATCTGTATTCACAGTGAAACGTGTGTATCAACAAGTATAAAAATCATTTATGGGTGATTTTCAAGCTGACATGATTAATCAGTTAGTCCATCAGTAGAAATCTATTTTGATTTGAAGACATTTTCTAGTCCCAGGTTCTCAAATCACAGGTTTTGGTGCTTTCCTTTGTAACATATGATAGTTTACAGAATATTTTTGTTTTGGACTGTCGGTCGGACAAAACAATAATACCTTTTGTGAATTGTGGGCTCACCAGCGTTCGCAAATGTTAGCGATATGCTACAGTTGTCTTCCCTTTTCTTAGCTTTTGGGTAAATATATTAAATGAGAACAAAGCCTGTCACACCTTAATCGGGATTATGTGATGTGATCATACTTCAGCCACTACAAGGGGATCGGATGACGATCTGCGAAAGTGACCTGTAGCTTAAAGTAAAGCAGCTAAATATGCTGTTGTTTATTATCAGAGCCGCTTATTCAGGTCGCCCTATTTTCCCTCAGCTGTATAGGAGGCAACGGTGAGATCACTTTATCCCAATGATGGTGTGACAGGAAGTGTTCCAACATAATTTTTTTCCCCGGAAATCTCTAAGGAAATGAAGATACTCGCAGACGGCGGATCAGTGAAAGGAATAACCAGAAGTCGTGCCCATAACACACACAAGGTATCTTCTGGCTAGGAATAACGTGGAATAACGTACTTAGCTACAGGTTCCAGTAACTGCAGAACTTTTATTTTACTTGGAATTCAGCACCAATAAAGCCCATAAAGAGAATAGTCTGAACCAAAAGGCCATCCTATTATATAATAACCAGCTTGACCAATTACTGTACTCTCCGGCAATAATGCCCTTAAAAAGTCAAGATATGCAGTAATCCCCTCATGACCCCTCTTACAGTATATATGGTGACGGGGTATTGAGTTCCACCTTAATGTAACGGTCATGCACAAACCAGATATGCATGTAAAGACTTCAGAAAGCTGTATTTCTTTCATTATTCCAAAATGAGTAAGCAGAGTGAATTAGATATTATTTGTTTTCCTCCATCTTATGAATTGAAAATTGTTGACTGGTCCTCCATCCCTCTCTGGAAGAGTTTACACATGTTGTTCTGTGGTTTTCAGTTTTATACGTGGGGACCTTGGGTTTGCTCAGATGTGGTGGAGGAGGGAGAAAGATGAGGGGGTAGGAGAGTGTGTGATGCACGCGTGTTTGATTTAACCACTATGGGGGTAAAACAACATTAAGCAGGAGGGCTGTGTCCTGCCTCCGCTGCCGCTGAACCCTCGGCATCAGAAACAGCTGCAACCTGCTTGTGTTTTACCGTCTGCTCGCTGGGCCCAGACTCATTCACCTGTAGAGGAATACTCCATGGTTTCAGTAGTAAAGGTTGGGGTTGGTATTCACTGAACAGAGCCTTTTTAGGTGCCATTATTCATTATAAGTGTGGTTAGATAGGTATAAATAAGTTTCTGTGTAACAGGAACTTTTCCAAAAGGAATAAATAAACATTTTGTATTCTTTCATTTTGTAAGTAAGACCAGAAGTCACTGCTCGACGTTCAACAAATAGTCTGGCACACAACCCCCCCTTAAAACTGCAATTTATTTGTACACTTTTGTTTGTGTGTCAATTAAACAACAAGCCATAACGTGTTAATTAGTGAGCTTTACTGTAGAGGTGCTTAAGGCAGATTCTGATAGCCTTGGACAGAGCCGCACTAGCTTCCTCCCCCTGCTTTCAGTCGTTAAGCTAAGCTAGGCTAACTGTCACACTCGCGGTACAAATATGAGTGGTATCAATTTTCTCTGAACAATTATAATTAATTAATGGTTTCCAATTAAATAATTAATATGAATTCCACCAAAATTGCTAGGAATCTTTAATAGAAGGCACTATAAAACTCCCTCCCTTCTTGCTCAGGCCTATACATCTGTCCATCCATTAATTAGACTCTCCATGCCAACCTGCCTTTCGTCCATGCAGAGCTTACTCACCTTCTCTTCTACTCATTCCATATTTATGTATTGAATATGTCTGTCTACTACCTCGGCATGTGCTTATATGGCTCTTGATTTGCCAGGTCTAGCAGTCCGTACGCCATCCTGCCTGCCTGCCATCTGTGTTTATCTCTTCGGAGGCCTTTTCATAATGATCTCCTAGCGAAGAGGTGCATGTAGCATTACATTCGGGGGGGGGGGGGGGGCTAAAACATGATGTGAAATTGTGCCATGATGAGATCTCACCAAATAGAAGTTAGAGTGAAGCATTCTTAACATTCCTCATAAAAACGTGTGCTCGACTCGGCCTCTCCCCGCCTAAATAAGGGGTTTTTTTTTAGTACAGTATAATGGATGTGTGCAATTTCCAATGATATTGTGACAGATTTACCACCAAAAATCCAAAGTAATATTTGAAACAATGCTTCCTTAACGTCAGGAGGATAACAGGAGGCCTCTTATTTTAGAAGCTAATTATAAAACAAATTGCCCAGAATGCTTTTACGTTTCCCTCGTAGCGAGCACACAAGTAGATTTGACCGTAAAGAGGGAACTTCAATAAAAGAAAATACAAGAATCCTGACTAATTTCCACTTTCAAACCCACATTCATACTTGGAGTTATGGTTCCAAACTGAGGAAGTGGTGATTGACAATTTGGAATACTTAGTACGTCGTGTGTTCGAGTGTGTGCATCATTTTGAACTTGACATTGACGCTCTGGCTTATTTATGGGTTGCCTAATGGGTCTTTGCCCCCAGGCAGTGTCTATCTGTGGCGAGCAAGCCAGCAGAGAGCTGCGTTGATGGGATGGTCCACTGTCTCTTTAGTGTGCAAGCTCATTGTCTGCTGTCACGTGTGTTCGTGTATAGTTGTGGGTGTGTGTGTGTGTGTGTGTGTGTGTGTGTGTCTCTGTCTGTGTGTGTGTGTGCTTGTGTTTGCTTTTGGCTTAATCAGCAGTGCTGAGTTTAGGAATTCCAGTTCATAGAGAGAGAGAGAAAGTGGGAGAGTCAGCAAGAAATGAGCAAGTAGGAGAGAAGACGGAGCTGACGTGACGGTCGGGTAGTAAAGAGAGGGCTAAGAGGTAGAGGAGCTAAGGAGAAGCTTGAGTTTAGGACAGCGGCGTATTGAGTGGATTTCATGTTACGGCTGAGTTAGTTTTTTAAATTTTAACTGAAGGAGAAGCAACACTTAACGTAACCCATTTTCATTTGTGTTGCCTCCGCTGCTTCTTTTGCATGACGAGCTAAAAGATGACTCGTCAGATTTGTGTAGTCATAGTTTTGTTACTTGGAGAAAGATGAATTTTACAATTCCACAATTTTGCCATCTAGTGTCAAATCCAAAATGCCACACATCTCGGTGACAATGGATTTAACAAACACCCCTTTACTGGAACACAAGGGACGGCCTGTTGTGCTTATACAGTGCATTTTGAATTTTGACATTTCATAACATTTATTGTTTCTCGTTTCAATAGACTTTTCAATAGAGAGTGCCAGCCTTAGTCAGGGTTGAGTCCTGATAGCTGATCCATCTCCAAGTTGGTAAAACAAGCAGATTTAACTATTAATCCAAAAAAAACAATTGGCTAAATATCAAATGTAATCTCATTTGTGGCCACTTTTGAGGCAGAGGAAACAAGCTGTAGATGCAACATTGAAGTTTATATCGCTAACTCATTAGCAAACAGCTGCTTATTTACTGATCCCGCAGATACAGAGCAACATGAGCATTTATTTGCTTCTGACCACCTGATGGATATAAGTCGTCTGTGAAGTCTCGCTGTGGTAAAGGCAGTCCTGCCTCTTTGGGAAACACTCCATTAAAGCTGGAGGCTTGTAAACCCTGAGGGGGCCGTTAGCTTGAGGCCCGCTGGCCACAGTCAGCCCGTCTCGTCCTGCTCCCAGCACAGCAGAGACACAGCTGGTGGAAGTTTTAAAAAACATTCTGGTTTAAAAAAAAGAAATTAAAAAAAAAAATGTGGTACAGACATTCATGTAGGCCTGGGCAATTATTCAATTAGATAATTTATTGTTTTTCAATGGAATCATATCGTGATGGAATCTTACATCAAGATATAGTGTTTCACAATTATGTTGTCTAAATTGATAATAACAAGCGCGTACTAACTCTAATTTCTCAGTTTTCTGTATTATTTTGCACTAAAATTGTCGCGTAAATGCGAGAAAACACTCTTGATTTGTCAAACATTAAATTCACACAGCAGTATACGAAATCAGGTGGTTATATTCATGTTCAATATTCATATTTATTTATTGAATTACCAGGAAACATTCAATATCGTTATATATATATATCTCCTGATCAAGATATGCCCAGCCCTACATTCATGGTCCACAGAGGATGAATCCTACCTGACTTTTGTTCTAGCGCCACCAGCAAGTCACTGCTTTCATTCCTTCTGTTTAATATCTCAACATCAACTTAATGGACACGCACAAAACTTTGTTCTTTCATGGTTACCAGGTGATAAATCCTCCTAACTGTCTCAACAACTGCTATCTTTGGTGAACATTTCATATAGCGGCCATCATCAGGTCTTACTTTGTCTAATACTTCGTTTTATGACGAATACAAAATGAAAAAACAAACGAGATTTCCATTAGCCGCTAGCATGTTAGCATTTAGCTCAAAGTACCGCTGTACCTAAGTACAGCTGCTAGTGTGGCTGCAGGCTCTCAGTCTTGTTTTTACTCCCATCGAGCAAATTCACTGCAGGCAGGTTGACCCTTCCCATCCCAGTGGGGAACCCATGGGCTCTGTGGTATGCACCAATTACAGTGTTTTTCCCTCTTCCCCACAAGCACACTTGACCTGCGAGTGTAGCTGTAGCCTGTTGCTTTCATGTTGACAAATTGTTATTTGAAGTCGGCCTTGAAGCTCGGCCACCAAGCGACTTCATTTCTCTATGAGTGATGATTTAGTAATGATATATTACCATTTGTGGCTCGGGCCAAATAGGGAGCGGTGACATTACAATGAACAAGTTATCTGAGCTTGCTGGAAAGGTTTTGCTGTCATGGTCCCCCCCCCCTCCAGCTCTTTATGCTCCCCTTCCCTGCTCTTACTTTCTCCTCCCCACACGTGTGTTCTCTGTTTTTCTCATTAGGCAGACGGATAAATATCGGTGCTCTGTTATGATATCTTTATCGTGTGTGTACGTGGAGAAGACCTAGAAGTAAACACTGCCTTTCATCATACCTTCAATGCAGCATTGGCCAACTAGTCAAGTAGAATTTAGAGGTTTATTTGACTGGTGATTTGTTATGGTGGAGTACGCCGAGCTTTCCCCACGACGAGTGCACTTTTGTACAAAAAAAACAGAATGGGGCTTCCTCTCATTCGCTTCATTTTCTTCCTGTCTCATTGGTTATTATTCATTTCTCTCTGATCTCCTCCCAACAACACACCCCGCCATCTTCCCTTTGTTTACCTTTCCTTCACGAAATCTATTTAAGCAGCCTTCTTCTTGGTCTCTATTACTACATGAGAGTGTGTCTCATAGTCACTCTCCTACTCCGTCCGTATACAAACACAGGCATTGACTTTAGTCTTCGTGTCTACATTATGTTTTTACAGCTATACCAAGAAAGTTGTGTCAATTGACGTGTAGCTGGCTGGGTGGCTGGTTTGGGTGTTTTGGTGATAAAGAGAGATGTTTAATTGAGATGTGTGTTCTGTTTCAGATGACAAGCCTGTCCAGGAGGAAGACTGGGTGGTGTGCCAGCACCCTGAGTGTCCTGAGCGCCGGAGGGCCTCTAAGGTAAGACATTGAACCCTTAAACCTGCCAGGTCAACGAACAGAAGAACTGTGATTTCAGTAAACAGTCAACAGGCTTATCTTCAGAGTGTCTTCATGTCCTGGAAAATCAAAGTGTCTTCAATCTTAAATATTTAGTTCACTTAATGGGGAACTATGCCCATCTTCAAAATACATACCTTTTATTCATATGGTCCAAGACTATTCATTTTAGAAAAACATGATGGTTCTAAAGTCCTGTAGTCTATTTTGTATGAAATATTTCTTCAATTTTCTTCATCATTCTGAAACCATAATGTTAGAGGATGACAAATGTTCACTCCTGTCACCTAAAAAGAGGCAAAAAAAAGTCTGTTATTATCTTTACTTCATTTAGCATAATTTGACATCAAGAGCATTGCTAATCTTCAAAGCTATTTGTGTTATACTCTGTTGCAGTAGAGTTCACAGAATGTTTAGCTGACAAATCTGCTACATACGGGCATGTGCCCACATAACACCTTTTTTTCGGCAGAAAAGCGGCCGCAGAGCACTCAGGAAAAAGTCACTGGGTGCAGCGCCTTTTCTCCAGGCGGCCCCATGCGCCCTCTCCTCATTGGGAACAATTGGAAAAAGGCGCTATGTTGACACAGGCCCTAAGAATTCATGACATTATAATCTGGGGTGCTTCATTTGCAAACCAAGAATCCGAAGTCCCGTGACAATGTTACACCTTGTCCTAACTGGATGCGAGCTTCCTCCTATCATGTCTCATCACGTAATATTGTATTCATGTAACAAATCAACCCAGTCACATTGACCCACCATGTATATGTGTATATATATATATATATATACAGTTGTGGTTGCTTTGTTTCATTGTTTAGGTGATGGTAAAAAAAGTGTGTTTTTGTAACTTATCTTTGGACAGAGAGATGTTGCTGTAGCCACAAGGTCTGCAAAGAGAGGTGGTTGGACGGGTTAACAAAACCCAGACTTGGGTTGAGATACTGCCGTCCGTTTCCTGTTTCTTACCGACAGTCACTGTTGGTTTCTTTTAACCATGGCCATAATCGTTCCCTAACCAACTGGTTATTATTGTAACCATGATGACAAACGTCAGCTAACCTTAACCAAGTAGTTATTTTAACCCAAACCATGATCTATTCCTACCCTAACCCGGTCGACTTTGTTCCTAAAACTAACCAAACTTTAACCTAAAAATGTAGTTTTTTGCAACAAGGATTTGTAATGATTTTAGGAGGCATTGACAAATGATGTGGGCCTGCCGAAAGAGATGTCGGAGGGCAATTACATTCATCATAGTTATTTCCAGGACTTGTGCTATTACATGGCCAGCACTTTAAATGGCAAAGCCACCAGGGCACCTCAAAAGGCGTTTTTTACTGTCACTTAAAGAGGATCCAAAAATGAAATGAAAGAAGATGTGCGCATCCTTAAATTGTCCCCATAACTCCTTTTGGGCCCACTGAGGTTTTTGATTCGCGCTGGATGTACCCAGAAGTTATTGCATCTCTCTTGTGTTGCATTGAGACACAGTGAAGGTGAAACGGAGCGGCAAAGCTTGCTTCTTCTTCTTCTTCTTCTTTTTAGGTGTTAAAAGGGGTGAGATTGTTGGGGCTCTGTGTCTGGCCACTAGACTGTGAAATGAATTATTCCTTTGAAGCCACTGGTTTCTGAAAATGGGAGTCTGGCCAGAAGAGAAACCGACACAGTGTCTGGTCTGTCAGTCGGCCTCTTGCCTGTTTTGGTTTGTCGACCTCCTCCTGCCACTCGAGCTGAGCATTAGACGGATTTTCCCAATGAATCGAGAAGTTGTCCCCTTCTCGCACCTTAGTGGAAACAATGGAAAGGGAAAATGACATAGAGAAAAGTGCATTCAGCCAGCACGTGGACAGAGAGAGAGAGATGGTTATATATAGTTTTTCTCCAAGGCAACTGAGAATAATAAATCGGGGGTAGAAGAGACAGCCAAAGAGCTTAACCTGCACTCTCCTTTCCCTGCTCCTCACATTATTGAGTCTTTTCACGAGAGCCTTTCTGCCCCCTCTCACATAACACATTTTTTTTTTTTAAAGATTTGTTTGCAGAGTTGTGAATGAGGCAGAAGGTGAGTTTTTGTGCTACCTAATTTTGAAGTATGTCTTTACATTTGTGTTTATATGACCTTTTTGTGGCACAGGGGGAAGGTAGTGTCGGACAAAGCATGTCTGACGCCACCTGTCTCCTTGGTCAGGGTCAGTGTTGTCCCTGACCAAGGAGTCAGGAGACTATGTAAGGAGATTAGGGAAAGACTTGTAGCCCAGTGTGGACTGGGATAGACAGACAGATGGAGAGATGGAGGGGGATGGGTTGACAGCAAAAGTATTTTTACCTATTGGCAATATAGCAATTCAAACTATAATGTAATCTGATGTCTAATAATGGTTCTCACATTATTTTAAAGATTTGATATGCTCAAACATATTTTTTCTCTTCAAATGTACCGAATTGTAAAATGCAACTAAGTGGATGCAAGCTAAGGCTACATCCATACTGATGCGTTTTCCTTTAAAACGGGGGTTTTAAACGAAAACGATCTACGTCCACACGGATGTTTCAGCATCATTGCCTGTATCAATCTTTAAACAGTAGGGGGCAATGTTATGGCAACCCTGACCTAAAGTGCAGAACTCAATCTGTTGCTTATTCCCCTCCAGAGCTCACATACTCTGCATTGGCTGCACACGTGACAGGCACATTTTTAGAAAGAATGGGAACATAAATATAACTGTTGTCCACTCCACCCACTCAACAGGTTTAGAAGGAATTTTTACTCTGAAAATGAAAGAAAAAAACATTAAACTTTTATATTTGACTTTTAGAAGGTTTTCTTTTTCTTCAAAGTGCTACGAATACTCTCTTTGATATGCCGTTGGCTTAGCAGCAGGACAAAGAGCAGACACAAACACAGACAGACAGACAGACAGCAAGAGGATCTCAGGCCGGTCCTGCAATGCTTTTCAACCATTTAATTCCCAGACAGGCCTGCCTTTGGTCTCCCACTGCCATAGATCAGCTCCTGGTGTGGCTGCGTCTCTTCTAGTCACAGCATGACTGGACTGAATGAGTTCACCTGCACCATAATTTACTGAAATCACACCAGGTGTCACCCTCTATGCTTGTGCTGCCGTAGCTCAGCGTCGTCACCACATAACACAACAGCTATCGAAAGGTTACTACCAGGCTTTTTGGCCTGACACATGTGCTTCCAAGAGGGCTTACTGGTGTCTTTGAATACTTTGCTGTGGGTTTCTGCAAGTCACTGGGATTTAATATCGGCCTGCAGGTGTCCAACTGGAAGATGACGTCCAATCCAGACTCTGTTCTTGGCTGGGTTAGTTGGATTCATTTCAGATTATGTTGGTTAGCGTTCAATGCTAGTCTGAGCTTGCTCCCTGGATCTAGACTCCCAGAGACGGGCTTATTATCCCTGATCGCTTGCC
>NW_022280035.1:6667840-6673756 GCF_004355925.1 Anarrhichthys ocellatus | reverse complement strand
CCTCCCTCCCTCCTCTTTGCCTCTATCGCTGTCTCCTTCATTTCCCTCCCTCCTTCCCTCAGCTTTGACAAAACAGGACCAGACAAGACGAGCCGAAAAGGTGTGGGTCGCCTTGGCAACGGGTCCCCTCCCTGCCCAAACAGCTGGAGGCACAAGGATAATGTGAAGAGTGTCGTGGTTTGACAGACGCAGGAAGAATGAAAATAAGTTTCTCTCTGAAAATGAATTCCCTCCCACCTGTTTTTATGCACGTTTAAAAAAAAAAAAAACCTGAGTGGAAATGGCAGAAATTCTGGGAAAAAATGTGCAACTTTGTAAAAGAGTTTTTGGAAAAAAAAAAAAAAAAATATATTTATTTAAAAAAAAAAAAAAAAAAAAAAAAAAAAAATCTATTGCATCAGCAAATTGCAACAGATGAAAAACATCAGATCCTTTTAGACTGATAAAAAGACTGTAAGCGTGCTCAAATTAATACATGAAATGTAAATGCCATATTTAAATCCTTTTTTTCTACCGTTTTAAATTTGACTGTCTTTTCTCTCAATGTCATCTCATTTTCTTTCTGGAAACCTTCCTTCCTCGGTCCTCACCCTTCCACACATTGTGATTTTGGTTGGCTTTCATTCTCTCTTTTTCGTCCTCCATTTTGTCCCATTCAGTCACATATTATGAGTAAGTTTTACAGGAAGTTATATGATATTAGTCAGACAAGCCCTGACGCACCCGTGTCATATACCAATCACCTTATTACTAGTGGGTGAATCATTCTACCTTTAGCTGTTCTTCTTTAATAATCGTCAAGTTGGATTTTCTTTTCATACCAGATTTTGCTGTCTTACAAAAACAGACACACTGGCTTGACTCACTTAACCCGGCTTTCCTTTCCACTGACCTGCTTGGCTGAAAATCTCACCTAACTGACACTGACAAGGACCTGCTAAGGCTGCTAGGTAAACACTCCTATTGGCCTGGATGCCCACTTTCTGTATGTGTCAAGGGGCTGATGGGTACAGGGTATTAGGTGGCTTTTCCTGGTAGAGATGGATTGAATTCCGTTTTTGTAATTACACCAACACCTTCCCAACCTGTCTGATTGTAGTCCATCCTTCAGCCTGCAGGGATTGACTTCTCCTGCAAAGTGGGAGCAGTCAGTCACTCAGCATGTACGGACTGTAGTTCAAAACAGCTGTTTTCATGCTCTTAGTTTACCTGCCTCTCCTTTTCATCCTTCTTGAGGTCCATTTGAGGAATAGTATGTTGTATATTATGTTATGTTGTCTTTCTTAGTCTTTTTCTCTCTGTGCAACATTTCATTCCCCGCTTCTCATTCGCAGACATGCTCGCTCACACACAGCAGCAGCTCAGTTTACATATTTTCTGCTGCTAGACTGACTAAACATTGTGGGTTCATTATTTTGTGTACTACAACAACTTCATACACAATTCTTCTGCAAAGGAAGCAGCTGTAGAATCAAATCATGGAATCGTTATAGGTTTACGTTTAAACTGTCAAAAATGTAAGCTAACGCCCACTTTGCAAACGTTCTAGCTAACGAATTTTTGTAATGTTAAATATGGTTGTTAGCTGTGTAAATATCTAATGTTGGCAACAGAAAATATAAATACATTGGGCTGCGCCCACTCACCCACTTAAGAGACAGGAAGTGTGGAGCATTTCACACTTAGCAGCTTGAAATATGTCATGTCTTTTATAGAGTAACTTTGACACTGGGGTTAACGGTAACGTTAGCATGCTAACATACTCACAGTGACAAACTTACAAGAGCGACGTTGCCACACACAGAATGATGCCTTAAAAGGATTTTGGATGCACGCGCCAGATTCAGTCAGTGTGTTGTGGTTTAGTTGGCTGAGGGGCTATGCAGTGTACCAGGCTTTAATGAGACCTGTAAACTATCAAGTAAAGCTGAAATGCATTCAAAAGACATTACAAACTATTATTCTGTGCACCCAGGAAAAGTGATCCCAGGCAACTTCTTCTACGAGTGTTTCATTTGGTGGAAAAAGTCACTCTGGATCAGACTTACTGGCCCTCTCTTGCATTCTAACACATTATTCTTGATTTACCGTTAATCACCTTTCTGATGGGGTCCAAGTTTTTTACATGATGTACCAGTTTGAGAAACAATTGCCTCCGCCAAGGAGTTTCTATATAAGTCGTTAGACCTCTTCCTCCATATTTCTGCAGTAACCAGCTTTGTGACTATGACTAGTGTGAGTTTACAGTATGTTGTCATCACCCATTCATGAGACATCTTGTAAATAATTTCACTACATGGGGAATGTATGACTTGATACTTGAGGATAAGCTTTTCTATTGAGTGCTAGCGGGCCTCGTTGTACTATACACGTCAGCCGATGATAACTTTTTCTTTTTTTATGTAGCACATCATGCTTATCCTGTAAAAGACAGAAATATCCTCCTCGTGTTTAGTCATCGATAATCCCTTGTTTATATATAAATTTCTCCCCAGTGGAGTAACACTGTTATGATGTTGATCCCTCTCACCCCAGCAGGCTACAACTGGCTAGCAGCTCCCTCTTGTATAGACACACACAAACCACATCAGCTGTGAACCAATCACAGAAGCTGTACTTTTCCAGCCCTATGGGATGTGATGGTCCAGAAAGAGAAGCTGATGACTCGGAGACAGTGACTCATTTCACATTAGATCGCTATGTCGTTAATGGAGACGTGACGATATGAAAATGTCCAATTCCGGTGAAAATACAAAACACAGCATGTAGAGGACGTAGGTTTCTTTATTAACTTGGAAAATGTACTTCGAGTATTTCAACACCACCAGCTGATTAATAATAACTTAATTGATAAATTAAGTTCACTCTGAAAGCGAGACTACCTAACTTTTAATTCCCAATTTACACATCCAAAGTTGAATCAATTAGCATCAAAATGTACCCTTATTATATTCAGCGTGACTTGGTCTGGTTTTTGGTCTCTTTAGCTTCCAAATACTCACCTTTGTCTTTCTGCTGTTAGGTGTTTTGTTACACAAAGTTGTGTCATCAATTGTTCATATGAAATATCAGGCTTTAAAGCAACTGACTGAAGAGACTTGTCATTGATCCTCTAATTGCCACAGTAGCAGCTGTTCAGCAAATGCTACATTGTTGCGTATATAAAAAAAAAAAAAATGCATTCTATTTTTCTTTGTTGTACGATGCCTCACTGATATTCAAGATCAAATGCTGACCCCCAAAACAATGATGTAATGCCACTGACAAGTGGAGGATGTCTGTCAGGGTGAGTGGAAAGAAAGTCGGGCAATGACGGACACACTGGACACTGACTTATGTGTCTCCATACACTCAATATTCCGTCAGAAAAGTACAAACACAAGTAAGTGAGGTGCCCCAGTGACGCCAGTTCAACCCCCCAGGAACATCCCAGTCAGGAAGCAGCATCGCGGCAGACAGGGGAATAACAGGAAGAGGGTACCTGACTGACGCTCCAATGGAAACGGCCTTGTATTGGCCGACCAATATAGCCAGGATTCAAAGACTTAAGAGAAGGCCCCCAGTGAGAAGATGGATTGGGAAAACAACCCCCCCCCCCCTAAATCCCTCGCATGCGAAGATTCTTCATATGGCAAACCCCACTAATTGTTGGTTTGCTCAGAGTGTTTTGAGAACGTAAACAGCCGCCGCTTAATGAAATGCTGTGAGAACAGCGGTCTGCACTGCTTAGTTGGAGAGGCGATAATAAGCTTTGTAAAATCTCCAATTCGGAACGTGTTATTATGGCTGTGGAAGCGTGTTCTCTAAATCACTCCTAACTGAAGCCAGCCACGAAACAGTGGAACTTCCAGAGGCATCATCACGGGTGAAATATTTGGCTTTAATCCTTTCTCTCTTTGTGTTTTTTTTTTTTTTCCTCTCACCAAATTGCTCATCCTTGTTATCTTCACGCTCACGTTTCCCTTTGTCTTTCCTCCCATATTTCAACTGCTCCCCTGAAGACGTGAAAGAATTCGGAGCTTATGGTTTTTGAGGGTAATGCCAAGGTCAGGCACCAAGGATCTTTTTCAGCCTCACAACAATGGCAGTGCCAGTGGGGTCTAATCCTTGAAGATAATTGCATTGCTGCTGTCCACTCTTTTTTTTAAATATAGCCTCCCCTAATTAAGGCGGACAGTGGGGGATGGCGGGGTAGACATGGATTCAAGAGGTCGCCTTGTTGTGAAGACACAGGACAAGAGGAGGAGGAGGGGTTGGGGCATTAAAACCTACCCCCCCCTTCTCTCCCTTCAAACATGCGTCCCCCAGCCTCAGGGGCTTGAATTGTTTTTGTGAGCTAGTTAATTGCGGGGGATTTAAACACGGTTCATCTTGGATTAACCCGAATGACAAAAGAACAGAGAGTAGTGGGCTTAGTGTCCGCGGTCAGCGCAGCAGGTTGTAACAGAACATTAGACTATAAATCATACTTGCTCTTGCACCACACTCCTACACAACACTGTACTCTTTCCCCCCCCCCCCCCCCCCCCCTCCCCCCCCCCCCCCCCCCCCCCACACACACACACCGCACCACACAAGGACTGCATCTAATGGTTATTTTCATTTTTGATTTATGGGCCGATTACAGAAAAACGGCAAATCCTCACATTTCAGAATCTGGAGCCAGAGAATGGTTTGCTTCAGGGGTATTTCAGCGATTGAGTATTACTCATTTGACTCATGGATTTAGGAGAAACGGATAAAAAAAAAAGGAATGGTCAGATGCCGAGATATGACTTTCAGTCTTAAGATTTACAAACACTGTATCCTCCTTTGCCCGTAGACAATACTCAATAGCGTCTCTTCATTAGACCTTTCTAGCGTGGCAAACACAGACGTCTTCAATCAACAAGTAATGTCCTTAAATTGCTTGTTTTATCCAACCAACAGTCTGAAACCAAAAGATATTTAATGTACTATCATATACACTAAAAACAGTCAATCCTCACACGTGGAAGACATTTCTTAAGAACGACACAATAGATTAACTGATTTTGTTATCTCTTTATCAGCTAATCAATTAATCGACTTAAGCGTTGCAGCTTCAAACACGGGCCTTCTGTGATAAAAGTTAAGTCTCCAAACATCAGCCTCGGGTCATTGGGGTTATCTCCAAGTGAGGTAACCCTAATGACATCACTGTGACGTCGAGGTTATTTTTCTCAGATGTGACAAAGCTCCCGGAGGGCCCCAGAAGACATTATGCAACTGTTTTCATAAGCCGAGGAGCGCTATAACAAGTAAGTTAACGTTCACACACATAACACTTGTGGTTTTCCCTTTTTGGAAATTACTCAAAGGATTAATACATTTTCAAATTCATTAATAGACTGATTAATCAATTTATTGTGTCATCACCACACCACATCAAAAGCATTTCTTTCAAAATGGAAAATCAGGTCATTTTTCTTATTCCTCATTTGATTTTAAAATATAAATATGAAAACTAACCTGTTTCTCCTTCTTTCTTTTTTTTCGTTTGAAAACTGATCTGGACCAAACGGAAGGTAAACTGAGTGTGGTTATGTAAGTTTATGTGTTCTAATGTTGTCCGGGTGCTGGTTGTGTTTGAGAACATTTACTTCCCACTCCTGGTTCGAACTTTTGAAGAAACTCGGCTGAACTCCCTCATTCAACCTTCGGTAACCTCGGGGTCACAGTGAAACACTAAATCACGCAGGATAGTTTATAACCGGCATCAATGAGAAACAAATGGACTGCTGCTCATGGAGTTTGGTTTACACCCCGATCAGCTGAAACACAGATGGGGAAACTTAAATTCTCAAGGGAGAAGGGCTCGGTTTCAGTGGGATTTTACATGAGTCAGCCAGGGTGTGTGTGTGTGTGTGTGTGTGTGTGTGTGTGTGTGTGTGTGTG
>NW_022280035.1:6660754-6667830 GCF_004355925.1 Anarrhichthys ocellatus | reverse complement strand
GTGTGTGTGTGTGTGTGTGTGTGTGTGTGTGTGTGTGTGTGTGTGTGAGTGAGAGAGCTTGTGGGAGTGTGATTGAGCAGATAGGCGTGGTTGATGATTTGCTGCGCGTGTGTGTGTGTATATTTGTGTGTCTTCCCATTAGACTGCTGTAGTAAACAGAGTGATCCTCTCAGCTCAGCCACGTTCCTTTCGATCCCGCCGTCTGTCTCTCGTTCCGCTGTTTTTAACCCCGAAGATCAGGATTATTTTGAAACTCACTGAGACACACACACACACACACACTCATCTGAGGGACTACAGAGCAAGTTCGATCCAGGTTAGGACTAAAACTTTCACCACCTGCTGTCTGTCTGTTGGAGATATTGATCGGTTCTTCTGCTGAAAGTCAAAGGGGTTGTCTTTCCTAGGAAGTGGAGTTTTCTATGGTGGGTAAACGTAATGTAAACAACAAGCTTTTCTCTTGGGAGTCTTTGTGTGACGGCACTGTGATTAAGTAATATATGCAGTGCTGAGAGTGTGTTGCAGGAGGAAAGATTAGCATGTGTTGTTGTAGTTTTCATTCATTCTCTGTAAAAGCAAAGGATAGCCGAACTGAAATAGGACTAACGATTTTATATAACAGTGAAAAATGCTGTTTTCAAGAATTTAAGATGACTTCATCAAATGTCTTGTTTTGTTCAACAAACCCTAAGATATTTGTGATACTTGTAAGACAAGGAAAAGCAGCAAATTCTCTCATTTATGGAGTTCTCAATCATTCAAGCATTTAAAAAATAAATAAATGACAAATGATTAATTCCTCGTCAAAATATATGGCTATCGTTCTTTCGTTTGACTTTTTCTGTCTGTCTGAGGCTGTGATGGTAGCACACATTCACATCTGTGCAGACCAGCACTTTTAATCTGCTTTTCCTCCTTTTGTCTGCATATTGTACATCTGCTTCTTATATCAACAGACCAGTCGTACTCCCGGCACCCACCAGAGTTCTCCCCTTTCCTTATACTTTGTATCAAATTGGAAGTGTTTAAAAGTTTACAAAAATCAATTCTAAATTCACTTGGAATCACCCAGTTCCCCCCCTCTCTTCCTCCTTTTTTGGTCTTGTTCACCGCCCTCATGTCTATCTCTCTCTCTTCTGCCCTGAAGCTATGGATAGGAAGGCTGGTTGCGTCACAGTCCAGCCAAGATTGCCTGAGACAGCAGTCAGTACACTTGAATTTGTCAGAGCAGAAAGAGACCAGCTGCTGGTGAGTTGGTGCTTTTCTACTGTAATCGTATCGATCACCCTGAACTGAATAGCGTTGGCTGTGTTTAATTCCACAGTGTTAACAGGATTTAGTGTTGTTTGGCAACATGAGTGGGTTTTTTTCCCCTCAGTGACGACACCGTGACGGTGGCATGTGTCATTTGGGCGTCATGTAAATATTTGATTCTGCTGCGTGGGTTGGGGTCAGATGTGTTTTAGCTTAAACGTAATCAAAGAAAAATGTACTTTTGCTTTACAATCCTCCTAAAAATAACGTATAAAGAAATGGAGAAATTATTTCCTGTTGCCAGTAATTGTTGCAGTTTAATTTTATGCTTGAATTCAGTTGAACAAAACAGAAATGACCATTTCCAGTTAGTCGACTATGAAAATGAGTTGTGAAACATACTTTTCACTGGAATGCATAGTCTACTTCACCTGTTACAGTATCTCCTGCGAACATGCTTGTTCCTGAGTTTGTTGTTGTCAGTGTGACAATGATGGCCCCATTTCTACTAAATGTCTATATTGTGTAATCTGGGAAAAACCTTTCTTCATGTGTCACTGTGCAGATAATGATAGCATTATGAAATGGTGTGTACAGTTACACTGTCTATCTCCTGTCCAACAACAAAGTAAATGAGTCACACAAACTGCTCTAAAGGCTTATGTAGCCTGCTGATATATGTTGTTAAGGTTCATACCAGTTTATCACAATTCTATCTCAACTTGGATTTGCTGTTGGTAATAGTAACATTTTGACACCCCGAGTTTATTAATGAGATCTGGGAAAGGTTCATCCCCATCGCAGTTTAAAGACCAGCTACATGATTCAACTTACAGTGTATTTACTCACGCAGTCATCTTGTGGCACTTTATTACCACCATTACGGTTGCACTCGCTAAAGTTATTTAGATATACTGACTGAAATGTTGGCCATTTGATAAACCCCCTTCCCCCAAATAGTGATTGTCCAATCATGGCTTAGCAACTGTAGTAAATAGATGCAGATTTTTTTTTTTTGGCCTGGGACGTGTAGCTTAAGGCATTTAACATGTTTGTAGCCTTCATGTGTACATCCAGACTCCTTTCCCGGTTTCTCATTTAAAACAAGTTTGCTGGAAACAATAAAAAGTCAGCTACAGACCGAGTTTCCAGCCAACCCACTTGGGCAGCGTTGATGAACTGAAATCTTCCGTGACAGTCGTCATTTAGAAATAAGGGTCCTGCTTGTTTACCTTTTGTGGGCAATCAAAGTCCCATTGTTTCAAAAATGGCTACTCATTTTGACTGGTAAATCTGTCCTTGTTGTCATTGTAGACTACACATAAGCCAATGCCAGGAAAGCAATGTTGCCCTATTTCCAGGTCCAAGCAAACGTTAGAGTTGTAACGTAACTTGGTGAAGTTATACTTTAAAGTGTGAGCTACATGTTGTTGAATGTACAGTATTCCTTATGGGGAATATTATATACACCCGCTGTCCTTATTGTATGTTCACTTGCAGTTATTTGCTTTGTTAAACATACTTAACACGTGTTTGGGTAACACCTCCTCAGAGGATGAAATGCAACAAGTGCCTCTGTTTGAGTGAATCCGTTATGTGTGCGAAGGCGTCGGGACTGTGCAGTACCAGAATGAGTCGGTTTAATAGGGAACAGGCATGCAGTGAAGCAGGCAGTCGTGTTGCATAACGGCCGCTGTAAAAAAAAAAAAAAAAAGAGAGAAAAAAGGCCCTGGCTCTCCTCCTCCGCCTCCTCGCCCGGCCAGAGGACAGATGGCGGCAGAAGAAAGCGAGCGAGCGGCGGCTCTCTCTCCCTCGCCACTCCTCAACAGATGCACCGTTTATTTATTGAAAAATAAATCAGACCCGGGGCCAGGCCTGCCCAGGCTCCCCCTTTGATCTCCCAGTAGCCTTACTGGGCGCTGTTTTCAATCCCACCTACTTGGGCCACGGGTAATGGCAACTCTGTATACTGTTTAGGAAAACAGGCCCTCTGCAGCACGGGGGGGGGGCTATGGGGTCGTGTGCTCCACTACCAAGAGCACAATGAAGTTTGGCTCTTAAGAAAAAAGGTAGCGGAAAAGTAACATGAAGCCGAGTTTGACCTGGCTCGGCCTCTGACAGCTCAGCTTGAAGGAAAGCACGCTCACTCTGCAGGCATTTTACATTTCGTTCTTTCACAATCAATCATGCTTAATGCAGTCGCAGGTATCGGACTGTTTGGTGCAGCTAAGAACTAATAAATGTTGTGACGGCACGGCCGTGTGCAGGAAGGTTGAGAGGCTGATAGGTGTGTTGAGAAGATGTTTGGAGTATTTTAATATAATACTGATTACAATCGAGGAAAGCTGTTTTCTTTTCCTATTCTTAAAGGTTACTAAACAGTGATATCATTTTCTAAAAGTTATTGGAGTCTTCCAGCAGTTTAATAACCTCAAACGGCTTCCTCTTGCAGCCTCTAAAAGGATCAACATAAACATTAATAATAGTATTCTGCATCAACTTCAATTATATATAGAAACATCATTAATGAAATAAAACATCAGATACAGCCATATAATTATGGTTCTCATAAACTTATGATCTTCTAGAAACACCACGTTGTCATCCTCAAAATACTCTCATGTTATAGATTTTGAGGGATCTGTTTAAAAACATTTCATTAGGATTTTTCTTTTTAGGTTTTGATCTATTTTTCCAAAGGAAGATAAGTAAAGGTGGGATTACAGCAAACAGAGCTTGAGAAATATTTTGCTTTATTTGCATTAGACGCCAGTGTTTGTGTAGTCTCTCTGCACTCTGTACTGTATTGATGTATGCACGGGTCAGAGGTCGGCATTAGTGTATTTGTGTGTGAAAAGGAGACAGTGGTTGTCTTTCTTTCAGTCGCAGACTATGAACCACTGATGATGTGTACTCGTGTCTGACTTTTGGGCTACCTTTTGAGTTTGGTGTTGTAGAATGGTATGAGTTGGTCTGACCAAAGTCTGTCTGGATGTTTTTGACTGACTTCACTGCATTCAGACTATTTGAACAAGACTGTGCATGACTCTGCCTCGTCTGGTGCTAGCCAATTATTTGCGGGCATAGGTGTGTTTATTGAGATGCGTTTGTTTTTCTTTGAGAGAGAAAAATGAAAAGACCAGCGTGGATTTTGAAAGAAAAAAAAAAACATGTTGACTCGAAGCTACCCCCTGACCGATTCCTCCAGCCCCTCATGACTGATGAGCGGCGGTAATGCTAACATAACTTACTACTGAGGAGAATTTCAACCAGTTGCCAAATCAGTGATGACTTTCGTGTCAGGACAGGACCTTTAAAGCCGTCTTAATGTGGGAGTGGAGCGATGGTGGTACACATTAAAGTTGGCCCGTGTAATTAAACACAGTGTACCTGGATGTCACCCTCAGTCTCAACAAAGACTGAAGTGCACCGAGACCTCTCGGTGTCGGACAGAAGGTTGGCCCAAACAATACGGTTTGAGCTCAACTCAACCAAACAAGTGGTCTCCATTGTCCCCAATATGAAGCACTAATCACGCTGTTGTGCTTCGTGTTGATTCAGGTTTGCTTTGATTTCATGTTTTCTATAGTGTGTGTGTGTGTGTGTGTGTACAGGGGTGGATAATGGCTGTTTTGAACAGAATTGAGTTTGCTCTCTGGGTGTTGGCACCACTGTGACAAACCCAGCCCCACCCCTCCTCACACTCATACAGTCAATGGGATCGATACCCAGATTTGTTAAAGGGTAACTTTGGTATTTCTTTAACCTGGACCCTATTTTTCCATGTTTTTATGTCTGAGTAACAAGTGGGAACACAATTTCTTTTAATTGACCCAGTATTTTGCTTTGCAGACGGCTAAACAGGCTGCAATGTAATCATTTAAATTAACGTGCACTGAAAGTGCTTGTTTTTATCCCTGACAGGCTCGTATTGGTATAATACATGTCTGACAACATTATGAAAAGCCTACAGAATATTATTTCTTTCTGAAGCTGGAAAAAGATCGATTTTTGTTATTGTGGTGGTATAAATGTAATTTAAGCTTCTGGACCAGCCCGTTAATTAATACAGGTGTGTGCCTCCCTTTGTGTGCGGCAATCAGGAGAGCAAACAGTTTTTTGACCGCAGTTAGATAAAAACATGTTGAGAATTTTGGAAATGATTACATCTATCTTTTTTAGTAAACGTCTGGATCACACAAGTCGTAAACAATCCTCCGCACCTGACGGTGGAATCTAATTCTGCAATTGGTATGGCAGAAAAAACGGGGTTTAAACACAATGAATAGAAAAAAAGAAGCTGTGCAGCATTCAAATGTTGATTTAGAATTTGAATGACACTATGAAGCTTCAGAGTACTGGGCACAGCCCTACTTCCAGTAAAGCATAAATCTCACTTTTTGTGAGCTTTACTAAGGGAACCATCCGGGCCTGACTCCTACATATTGGAAGATCGTCCCAGATGGGACCACACTAGGCCAAAGTTTGTGAGTGAAAAGAAACCTCAGACCATGAGTGAACTGTTTGTTTTTTGTGGTTCAATAAAACAAACTGAGTGGTTCCTCTTCCCCAAGGAAAATAATCTAGCTGACTGCCTCATCTCAATAGCTGGAGAATCATCTCTGGTATTTGGAACAAAAGTTAAGGTGTAAAATGACATAGGATATAGTTATTTTTAATGTGTACCAATACATTTAATAAGTATTCCATAGTGTGTGCTTCTCATCTCGTTTTCAGGTTGTTACTAAAACCTGTAGTGTTTGTAGCTTCTCGGCCAGCAAACAACGATACATATCTATTTTTTAAGTTACTTGCAGTTGTTGAAAACAAATCTAGGGATTCATATTTACCTAAAATGCTGTTGAGCTCCAACCCGAGCTTTACACGACAAGGAAACAAGGAAAGCCTATCATCTCTCTGAATATTCACCACGACACTTGGCTGTGAGATAAACTGTAGCCTGCGGCTCGCATATCCTCTTTTTACTCTTCAAACACACACGCATGCACACGGTGATGCGTGCTATTACGTAAGTGCTAGGTGTGCTCTGGCAGCACAAGCTGTTCCGGAGGGGGGGCTGAGTGCGGTTGGAGGGGGGGGGGCTGCGAGGTTGCAGACAGACGGGGAGGTTGGACCGCTGCCGTTTCTTGGAGATCGGGAGATCATTACTGAGCAGAGTCACTCTCTACTCTTCAAAGCAGCCCTGTGATGAAAGAGTCCTGTATCACATTGAGTCAGATCTGCAATCTGGGTTTGAATGTCTCTCCAGTCATATAATTCCAATGCGTCAGATAATTCCACACACCAAGACTGATTACCCACAGATTTTCCTGCTCCCAGCGAGGATTTGGCAAGCCATCCAAACATATTAAAAATTGTTCTCGGGAGGCAAAATTGTGACGGTGGTGAGGATGTCGCAGCCAAATTGAACTGCCAGGCAGTTGCTCTAAAACCCCTCATGTTCCATCCATAATTATGAATCATGTTTAAGACATTTCAATCTGAAGTTAATATAACTGTATCCCAGTTTAATGTCTTTAGCATCAGCTGTGTGAAGTTTAGTCAGTGTTGCGCCAAGTGTGTTAAAGTGTGTTGCCGTCATATGTTGCGTGCCAGCGTTGGAAGGGATTAAGTGTTAAGGTAATAATCCTGATTCACCTCGGAAGACTCCAGTCGTCTTCTTCCAAACACGAACAGCTTTAGTACAGCTGAGCGACTGGTGTGCGGTTCATGGCTGACACAGCCTTGGAGCGGGCATGCCTGCGTTTGAAAGTCACTGTGTGTGTGTGTGTGTGTGTGTGTGTGTGTGTGTGTGTGTGTGT
>NW_022280035.1:6643523-6660654 GCF_004355925.1 Anarrhichthys ocellatus | reverse complement strand
GTGTGTGTGTGTGTGTGTGTGTGTGTGTGTGTGTGTGTGTGTTTGCAGGATGTGTGGAAACAAGGGGGCATAAGCAGGTGCCACGTGGCGTTTGATGGGCTGAGCCAAAACAAAGAGTGTGTGTGTGTGTGTGTGTTCTCAGCTGTTGAGGGGGATGCAGGTGTGTGTGTGTGCAAGCAGTATTTCATCTACAGTCACTCATGCTCACCCCCTGAACCTCCCCTCTAATCCAGCCAGATCTGAGGGCAGTCATGTGAGTGGGGGGTATACACACACGCGACTCGCATGACACATTTCTCTCGCATACACTCACGGTAGGGAGGCACGCATGGCCTCTTGTCAGCTGTCCCGCACGGTCACATTCTCTTACAGTCAGCTTTACTCACACACATCCTCCTCCGCTTTGATATGTTGGGAAAGCTGACTCTATATCCAGAAACGGACGCACAAGGAAAGTTGGGTCATCCTCGTACCTTAAGTATCAAATCATCCCTCTCATTGTTAGGAATGTTGAGCATTGCAAAAATCCCGAATTGCACATATCCTGACATAAACCCCCAAACATTTTTGGGGGTTTATGTCTTCAAGTGTCTGTCATGGATGTAAGATTACAAGTTTTCTTTGAGCCTTTTCTTAATGCACTCGTTTGTCTTGGCTAAAGCGTCAGATATTTTCAGCGGCTTTAGTTGCAGCAGGACTGTGAACACCGCAGCTTGATAGTGAGGAAGGCCTACCAATCGGAGCTATTGTCTAAATATGGCTTCTGAGTTGCTCGTGTTTCTCTGGCCCGGCCGTCCGTCTCCACACCTCCATGGAGAACATACCACCCCTGTGCGATGGGACATTTGACTCTGCTGCACGAAAATGTGCGTGCCATGCTCTGACGTTGACTTCAGAGAGGCATGAGCCGGTGATGTTATAACAGATTTCTGTGACTAGTTTGCCTCTGCCAGGAAGCTGTCTCTTTGACAGTGTGGCCATTAGGCGTTGCGTCGAGGTCAGTGACTCAGTCAGAGGTGAGACACTTCCCTCCTCTGTACCTGCAAGTAGTTGAACGTCACCGACTGCAACGATTGAGAAATTACCTGGATTTTACCATAGTCACTACACAGTGAGCACAAGACTGAACAGGACCTCACTTTGTTTACACAAAGAACAACACACCACTTGTTCCAGACTGAATATATCGCAACAAATATTGGATGGATTGTCATGACATTTTTTGTACGCCACTGTGCCAAAGTACAGTCTGTCTACAGCCAACAGACGAGAGTGAATATGAGTAAAGCTGCTGGACCCGGTAACATCCCTGGTTGTGTACTGAGAACAGAATTAATGTCATCACCATCGTACCATCTATTTTATATTGCACAAGATTTCATTTGAACACATCATGACAACGTAGTAATTTAGCTTTGCCCAATACTCATTTCTTTGTAACAAAGCCTAAACGCATCATAATGTAACGGAGTTTAACCTCCACATGCACACCCCTGTCTATTGAGCTGAGGTGGAGCAAGTGGAACAGTTTAATCTCAGCAATTACTTTAGTAGGTACAACATTATCCTAACTGTTAGAATTGAGCCATAACAATTAGAATTATTACTTAAGTTGTAGTGAACAGGAATTATCCTTGTTGTGCTTACTGGATGAGAGCTTTTCGCGTTCACCACAGTCAACAACCATTCTCGGAGCCTCTCTGACTCTTGCCTCTCGGTCTCTTTTCTATTTTAAACCTCTTTCTGGGGGCTCTGCCTGGGTAGAGTGACCCTGGGTGCACGACAGGAAGGGAGGAGTCTGTGCTGCTGGTGGCAGAGGAAGAGAATGGAGGGAGAGAGGGGAAAAAGAGGAGAAGACCCTGGCTTGCGGAGCTCATAGCGAAGGACCGTCAGATGGCTTTGACAGAGCACAGGCACCAATTAGGATGCAAGATTAGGGGGGCTTTGTACTTTTTTTCCTTACTTCCTGCCTTGGCTTTATATCTTTCTTGTGACTCCTCACCCTCCCATAACCTTATCCCTCCCTCCCCCCTTCTGTCCTCCTCCAGCCCTGCGACCTGCTCCTTAAACTCTGAGATTATACCTGGCTAGACATTGAGAGGAGTGGATTAATAAAGCAGCTCGTGGCTTGACTGGGGGGCACGTTGCAGTGTGATTTAGCAGGACAACGAGGTGGCTACTTGGATGTTTATTTGGGTCCTGGGTGCCTTCTGGCATGGATATGGAGGCGAATTGCAGGAGTGGGGGAGACTCCTGCTCTAATCTGCAGAATATGACGGTAGAGTACCAGGAGTGGGGACAGAGAGTCATTTGTATTAAAATCTGTGTAGCTCGATTCTACTTCCATTCTGTTATGTCCAGCTAGGGTTTGTGGCAGCGAATCTGCAACAAGATAGTTACTCCAGACGGGCTTTTATAACAGTGTTTTGTCAGCGCATGGCGTCTACCTCTTGCATATTAATAGTTGTTGTGTTGACATGAAAGCTAGACTCCCTTGCTTGCGCTCAAACCCCTGTTGTGCACATATTTACACACACACACACACGCATGCACAGACACACTGCTCCTCCTGAGTACATGAAAACAATGGCAGGAAGTACATTAGCGGGACCTCCATTGTATCTCCCCATACGTGCTCGCTTCCTGAGCAGCCGAGTGTGGGTGATGCCGATGGGTGACACGGGGACGGCTGATGAGATGCAGAAGAGCCCATTGGTGCTCTCGAGGTGAGGGAGAACAGCGGTGGGGTGGGTGTCGGATCCGTCTGGGCCGAGACGGAGAGATCTTTAATCCTGCAGCCTTCTGCTGCCCGTCGTCTCGGCTCCGGAGCTTTTGGAGCTCTGCGGCCTGGAGGTCTCCCAGTAACCGACCTGTGGTCAGTTTTAGTGTTTCACCGCTCGGGATACAATTTGGGATTATGTGAGGGTAAGCTGTTCCCAGATCAGCACAAAAGGTGAAATACTAACTTTAAGTCAATTAGTTGTCATCCCACAGAGGGGGACAGATGGTGAGAAGCTGGGAGTGACCAAACCTCAGGAATGCCCATAGCAGCCTCTGTGCTCATTTAATCGTTGCAGAAACAGTAGTCAGGCAGGGAGATATTTATTCTTAATGTGTGTGACTGTTTTACCATTCACCTTGAGCCAGTCTTTTAAAATGTTTTTGTATTTTAATGCAGGGACCTTGTGTACTTGGCAGTTATGTGACCTGACTTTCTCTTGTCCTCTTGCCCCCTCTGTTTCTGCTTTTATAGGTTTGCCACCACCCAGACTGCCAAGACTTGAATAACAAAAGCCCCCTTCACCTGTGTGAGTCATGTGACTCACGCAGCCATTCGGAGAACTCGGACAACATGCACTTTGACCGGCACCCCCGATTTGACTTGCAGCCTCAAGGTAGACTTTCTTTATTTGTTAATCCTGCTCTTACAGTGAAGGTTATACCCATTGCCTCATCAGAGTGACAAACGCAAAACATGTAATCAATTTATTTTCCTTTCCCACATGTTTTAACTTTTAGGATTTGTGTAATCATCAATGCATGTCTGAAAACACAGACATATCAAAACCTTGACAAATAAAAACTATCTACGTGGCGAGATACCACTGGAGGCAGGAGAGAAAACCTGCCTCTATTTAATTTGGGTGAACCAGCCCTTTAAAGGTCGCCGTAGTTGTGATCCAACAGAAGAAATGACTGCTGTTGTTTTTTTTTTTTGTTTTTTTTTTACCTTCTAGCCTCCATCCTGGCTCGAAACGTGTCCACGCGCTCCTGTCCCCCGCGCACCAGCCCCCCCTCAGACCTGGAGGAAGAGGATGAGGGGAGCAGTGACCGAGGGTCGGTAACCTTTCCGTTATCACCGTGCTAGTGTTCATGTATTCCTGCATGCCAGTGGAACTCGTTTTCTTTGCTCACTGGAGGATAAATTACAGCCATTAAATGTGTCTCCTGACAGTTAGACGTCTCCTTTTTAAGTCTTCATAGACACTTTCAGCATTTTCTCACATGTTGGGTACAATAATGTGTGTGTTACTGTTTTGCAGGGATCGTAAAACAGGGGGGATGAAGTTGGTGAAAAAGAAGACACGGAGACGACACACTGACGTAAGTAATCACACTGACACGTGGAACACAAAAAACGTCTCCTCAGGAAACCACTACTCAGAGTTATTTGTAGGAGCACTTTTCATAAATGGTGTCGCAGCCACCATTACCCTCTGAAATGCTGATAACATAATGGTATCTCCCAGGCTGCTCTGTGCCTGAGTCAGGCAGTGTAGTGAGAAGGAGCCCCCCTGTGGATCTCCTGAGAGCACATGTGCAGCACGAGCCCGGGGGCGGACCAGCAGGGCTGCAGCCCCACCTGTGTAAACTAACAGTGTGTCTGTTCCCTCTGCAGGACCCCAGTAAGGAGTGCTTCAGCCTTAAGTTTGATCTCAACGTGGACATAAACACAGAAATCGTACCTGCAATGAAAAAGAAAACTCTGAGGTAAGCGGGGGAGAGGGGAGTGGAAAGGTAAAATGTATTGCAAGGGTTTGATATGAACCGTAACTAACAGCCTCTTCTTTCCCTGTGCTACCAGAGAGGTTCTAGGTCCAGTGTTTGAGAGGAATGGCATCGAGCTGTCCCGGGTCGACTTGTTCCTGGATCAGTCCAACACACCGCTGTCCCTCAACTTTGAGGCCTACCGTTTTGGAGGACACTACCTCAAAGTCAAAGGTAAAAACACACCACATTTCCCATCGACGACTTTCAGCGCAGAAACAAGCCCATCTTGCAATAACGCCCTATCCTCTGTTGATCTTTTAAACTAACTTACTCATTTTAGCTGCAGCGTATTTTTATACGATGCTATTTATATGATGCTACTCATTGCTGAGCTATGCTCTGTTGCTTATTGTGTGTTTTGTTGCTGATCCTGTGTTGATGTAAGTTGACCTTGAGTGCCGTTAAAATTGAATTTAAATTAATTAAATAATTTTCAAATGCAATACAGTGCAAAATGTTTGCGATAGTAAATATCACCCCATTGTCTTTGTCCTGTTACCCTTTGTGTTTGATCTTAAGGCAACCTATTTATTTAAGTCATGAATCCATCAATGACACATAATGGTTAAACTATAAGTAAAGTGTTTTGTGTTGGTGAGAGATTTTCTTCAAGGTAAAATACGCCCACAAACGAAAGATGAACACTTTTCTTTGTTTCTTTTTTCTTTTGTTCTATTGTTTGTTTTTTTAAGTGTACTGTGAATTTTCACCAACTCTTAAAACAGATTTCATTGAAAATGACTAACGACGCTGCTGGTATTAGATGAGTCATGTTGGCGGTTTCCACTTATTTTTACTTCTATCATAGTTATCATTCAGTTGTTGAATGTTTGTAAAAGATCTGTGGGCAAACGATCTCCCCATAAACTGGTAAAATACATTACGACAGGTTTCACTTTGTTCATAGAAGGTAGGTAGCCTTTCAGTCGTGTACTTTGGTGTTATTTCGACGTCACGCCATTCTTATCCGTGTGCCTTTAACAATGACTGAGCAGGACAGATGGCGGACGCCGGTTTCCTCTCACACCCTTGTTTCTGACTAGGAGGAAAAAGGAGTAGACTGTATCCTTAGAAGTTATCAGCACTACAAGGGAGAAAAAAAGTCACTGCTCTACTCAATCTTTTTCCAGATATGTGATTAAGATTCCCATGAATCCCAAGAAGAAATCGAATGTTTTTTTTGTTGTTTTTTTACAATGGATCTTTTCAGTCTTAACTTTCTAAGGTTTAGGGTTTAGGTTCACCATTAACATCTTAGCAGCATGAGCACTCTGGCAGCTTTCTTTCCCATGATGCCTCTGCGGAAACTGGGAACGGTGCCTCTGTTCTGCGATTACACTGCAGTTACACTCGCTGCAGTTACCGGATCAAAGGACCATTCAAGCCTTCCCATAAAAGAGCTCCTATTCCATGACTAATTGCTATTCTTTTGAAATTGTCACCCTCCCAACGAGCAGCTCTTGACCGCAATCTGGAGTTACATGTAGGCTGAAACACAGAGGTCCACAGCTGGCTTGGCTCTGGGTTGGAGGGTTAAGAGGTTTTCATTAAATCGACGACTGAGAATCTTGATTGTTCTGCACCTTGAATCACATCTCTATTTTTTCACTTCGGTTTAACAAACATGAAAGTGGCTATAATCAGTGTTTTTATATTAACCAATATGCTGGCTCTGCACTTCCCCTCGGCTACAGGATGCGATTGATCGTGTTTCAGCTCATTATCATTAGTTATTTAGTTTTTCAGCCTACAACTTTATTGTTTTTGTTCACTCGTAGTGCTCTCACAGCATTGTTTTCTAAGAAAAGATTGTTAAGAAATATACCATCTCCAGAAACTTAAGAGCATACAGACAAAGCTGGCGACTATCTAATGAACACAGTGGAGCATTAAGCAGCTAAAGATATTTCCCTCAGGAGTTGGTAGAGACCAAAAACAGCTGAAAGAGAGTTAATATAAGACTTTAATTTCATCAGGTGGCCAGAACCATGGCTCAGAATGAATAATAATGTTGCTCTATATTTGCAGGGGGGAAATTGTGAACAGTTTGCATATCTATATCAATTTTGTGTCAACAACTTGTTTCTGCTGCCCTCAAGTGTCCAAACCCCCTCATCATATTACAAGTTTAATGAAAGTCAACCTTTGTCCTGCTTTGGTTGGTGTAATCCCCTCTGTTGTTTATTAGAGCCTGTTTCAGGATTTAACTTAAAGAAAAAATGGCAAAATCAATGCCTTGGATGTGGTGCTCAGTTGAAAATTACTAAAAAAACGGAAAAAAACACATTGATCAAAGTGATAAATCATACAGATCATAAATGAATAATGATTTAAGCATGTTTTACAGGTTCCCCTTTCCTAGACTGCTCAACTTCCTTGTGTTTTTATTTTAAATCCAGCACGGCTAGGTGATGAGCTAAAGGTGGAGCAGGGTGTGAAGGACTTGCGGTCGCTTAGTCTGCCCAACATGAAGCCGTCCGGAGGTCAGAGCCCCTACATCCTCACGCCAGGCAGCGAGAGGGCGGAGCATGGATCTCTGGGACGCAAAGAAACCGTGGATCTGTTGGTGAGTTGCATCTGGCCGAACAGGATTACAGTATATGTTTAATGTGACGCTCCAGCTCCTAAGTGTGTCTCAGACTCATCAAACCAAAATACATCACCACTTTAAACCACACACAAACACACACACACACACACACACACACCCAGTGACTTGCACTGTTTTGCCACACCCTTTACTATTTTCCCTAACTTCACATCCTCTCCCTTCTTCCTTCAGTCCCATGATGCTTTGGGCCAGTATCTCATGGTAATCCCACCATGACCTCATCGTATTGTATTACCTTCATGTGCCCAGCAGAACCCTGGGAATGTATTTTTGGATTTCCGTTTCACTCTTCTGCCAGCCGCGTGCGTCTTTGTGTGCGCACTCGTCGTGTATGTGCATGCCTGCTCGTTACTGCTGACTGAAGCCTTGAGTTAGGGCTGGGCAATATATCGGTATTATATCGATATCTAGTATATATACTAGATATCGTCTTTGATTCTGGATATCGTAATATGGCATACGGGTTGTGTTTTCCTGTGATGTTACCAGGCAGTTCCAGCTGTTCTATTATTTGTCTTTACCCGCTTAGTCAGTATATCCACATTACTGATGTATTTATCAAAAATCTCATTATGTGAATATTTTGTGAAAGCACAAATGGTCATCTCTACGTCACAATATTAACTTTGAGGTATTGGGTCAAAAATATTTGCTTAGCCCTACCTTGAGTCTCATATGATGATGAGTTAACTCAGGAACACTTTGTGCCACTTCAGCACTTCCTGCAGCTACAGGAAGTGGTTGTTTTGTTACTGATGAGGGACTCTCAGAGGCTGCAGGATCCTGATCCGCTAGGCTGGCTAACATGTAGCATGGAAACAGGGCAGACCGTCATCAGGTTCATGTTGTAGCTCTGTGGCATGGGCCCTTTGCTGTTTGCTCTTAAAGATCATTTTGGAGCCCTTGATTTCAGACAAAAGTAAGCTTCTTATTTCAAGGTGGTGACTGTCGATTCTGACAAGTTGACAGGTTAAAATGACAACTTTTTTCATTAATTAAGAAAGAGGTTATTGATATGTCTTTTAAAACTTGCATTACTGGATGCCTCACCGATCACCGTTGGTAATTTGTATATAATTCTCATTCTCTGAGTTCGGCGTTCGCTCAGGTTTAGGCTTCTAGCTTGTGCTCTATCACGTGCTTGAAACCAGTCATTGGTTGTTGAAAGCCCTTAAGGTAAGTCTAGACCTATTAACGGGTGAGTTTAATTGTGTGTACATGCACACACTGTAAACAGACTTGATGTCATCATGGCTTTGGGCAGGGAAACCGGTACAGGCTCGGTTAAAGCATTTTCCAGCCATCTGTGGCGGCTAGTCACCAACATTAGTCATCAAAGCGGAGACATAAACACTGGGGGTTGCTGAGGAAAGCAGAGTTTTAGTCATACAGTATCTGATCGTATGTTGCTGTGGTGAATTGTTGTATATTGTTTTGTTTGTGTCATCCACACGCACGACACACAAGGAATTTTGCCAAAGTATGTCACTGTACTCGCACTGCATGTAATGACTTGTCATTTTTATTGACTGAATGTGGAGAGAGTGATGTCAGTGACGAGTGCGGTCCTCAGGGGGGCGGTGATGTGCTCTAGTGAACGTCTGTTGGATATCTGGCAAAAATATATCGAGTTTCTGACTGTTGGTGCTGTCTGCACGGTTTCACTCTGCAGTGCAGCATAATGCAGTGACAAAGGACATTTCTGTAGAGATAAAAACAATCAGTTGATTCATCGATTAGTTGTCAGAAAATTGATTAATTAGCCATTTAAGCCCCTCCCCGTTTAACAACATGTTTGCTTATTGTGCTTTCTCTTGGATGCTGTATACGTCCTTCTGCAAAGTGAACGTCAGAGTTTGATGCTAGGCGATCATGTTCCAAAACAGCTTACAGATGTGTGATGTGGAAACTTAAAGGGCACACACACTGAGAATGAACATTTTAGTGGAGGAGGAGACATGCTGTATCCAGCAGTTGCGCTTTTGTAATTAACATCTTTGGCATTTTTTTATAGATTCTTTCAATGAGGGAGGAGGAGAAGATGCAATTTGAAATAGTTTGTAGAAAAATCACGTCCAACACAAATTATTATTCAAAGCAGAGGGTGTTTTTATGTCCAAAAGTGGCAACAGATAACTTGGTAGCTTTATGTGCCGCCGTTAACAGAGTGGGAGGCAATAAAGAGATTGCTGTCTTGGTTCGGACTGCGGAGCCTCTGTGTTGTTTTATTACCTTCATACGTATAGGCGTAAGCTCCATCTTCTTCCTTTGTGCTGTAAAATAAGCCTTCATTTTCCCAGGAAATCGCGACCCGGTGGCAGACAGAATTACAAAGTGAAAGCGAGGCTTATAGGGAACCGATCTAAACGCAGGTGGTGTTATTGTTCTATAGCCGTGACTTTGTGCAATCGACAGCCACACAGGTTACATAAAAACATGTTTGGAGAGGATCTTTAAGCAAAACTTCACTGCCTCCTGCTTCTCAAATGTCAGTATATTTGTATATATATATTAGCAAATAAATTAGTAAACTACAAATATATTTGGAGTTTTGACTGGTGTTCGGGCAAAGCCAGCTATTTGAATATGTCAACTTGGGCTCTTGGAAATTGTGAAAGGCATTTATCACCATTTTCTGATATTTATAGACCAAATAATTGATTCGTTAGTCGAGAAAATATTCAGAAAAATGATATGTGATTTGCAGCCCTACATTTCTAATTTTTCCGTCTGCGTGAAACTATTTGGTATGAATGAGTCATAAATTATCTCAATCTTGGACGCTCATAAGAGCCTCCTGCCGTAGAGCCCGAGCTCAATGAAGTCTATTGGATCCCCTTTTGTCTTTAACAGACTCAACAGCAGAAACCCTGTGATCCGCGTTGGGTGCCAGCCCATATTTTATGAAAGCTATTTTGGAGGACAAAAGCTCTACTTGGACATGTGGGCACCGACTGCAGTTCTTTGTGTTTCCATGGCAGCAGCTTTGGCCCTCGCCATTAAAAAAAACATGCGTGCCTGCTTTTTATGGAATCAAGGCCCTTTTGCTCAAAGAAGTTCAGATATTTGCCTAGTGACCGGATTCATGGCCTGGCATGGCAGCGGCTTGTGCCAGGCTTCAGAGGAAACGCAGCCAAGTCCTGTCCTTTTCTGAACAGAGTTTTACTCTTTGGTTTAAATGGGGTATTTCAATCAAGTTTATTATTGCGTGTATGCTACGTTTTATAGGCGCTGGCAGCGTTGTGATAGGCTGCAGAGAGCTTTGATGATCCAGATTGATTATTTTACAACGGGGGAGCCTCGGCCATGCTCTCTCCGATTGGTCGAGGACACATTCCATCCTTTGCTGATAGTTCCTACAAAGCACCGCTGCCCCTTACAATATCAGCAGTGTATCAACTGATCTAAAACAGGTTCAACTTTTAACTTGCACAGCCCAGTGGGTGATTTAAAAAAAAAACACATTTACAACATCAGAGAAACATTCAACATCCTGTATTGTACATAGTTGAGTGGAGGAGATGCACATCCACCCAGTAACCGTGTTTTGCTGCAGCGTTAATTCAAATCGAAAACTGCACTGAATACGCCGTAAAGGCTGTGACTCATTTGACCCGTTTGCTATGTTGAAGTCATTTATCCCCAAGGTCAGGGCTCAGGATGTTTTTGGACTATAAACAGAGCAGTATGACGTCAGGTTGTAGCAAAAAAACAAAACTTTTTTTTTTTACACATGGGACTTACAAAATATCTGCATTACTGCTCCAGTATTACGGCAGCTTTTGGGAACACACACACGGTTCAGGCCTCTCCTTTTCCTGAGAAGTGAAACTGCAAGTTTTACAGTCGTCATAAAGATAACTCGACTGTCTGGGATCTTGTGGTGTTCAGTCAGCACATACATTGATCCTCGCTCTCTATCAGCTTTTTTTAATTTTTTTTATATATATAACACATGACCGTCAGTTGCCATATAATGCTGAAAACAACACTAAAGTGGCGACCCAACCTTGCAGCTCTGTCTCTGAATCAGGTTATTAAACACATAAAACCCATGCAGCAGGGTGAAGTGTTTTAAATCACAGTAAAATTAGTGGATCCAGAGATTGACCAGGATCACATTACAGTTTTGCAGTTGGATGGTTTTGGCATTTCCCAAGGAGTTAATGTCGGGTAATAGATCCTCCATATGTGTGTCAGTGCTCAGGCGCTCCTAAGGCCCTCCTCCATCACAGCAGGAAAAACCTTAAATACCCAATTCTAAACCTCAATACATGTGTGGTACTGAAATGTGTCTGTGTGGTTTTTTTTTAATGAAAAGAAACTGGATTTTATGTAAAAATATGTTAAAGTGATTTATAGAATCCTTACGCAATAGACAGAAGAGGTAGATAGTGTTGTTTCATAACAGACGAGGACTCTGTAAAATACAGTCGCTGACAAAAGCTCTGGAAAAGCCTTCAGGGCTAAAAACACTGATGACGTAGAAAGCCAACATTTCAGCTGGGGAGACAGTGAAAGGAGTGTTTCGCCTTCTTACTGTTAGTTTACTGAACACAAGACAGAGAGACATGCGTTTTCTACAGTCTGCTTTGAATGATATTGTATTGACGTTTGGCAGGAGCAATTGTCATTTATTTCCTCTTTTTCTATCCGGGTCATGCGGAATGTTTTCACACATCTGCATTACACAACTGTGGATGGTAATGTGGTGGAGATTGTCCCTCAGTCGGGCTATCGCATCCAACAGCCTCCTCTTCTCTCACTGTCTGGCCTCTCCGACGGCTCACAATGGGGTCAATTGTCGACGGACACAGAGCCACTTTCAATGACAACGGCTGAATCAACGGCGGCCACACAGGGCTTCATTGAGCTGAAACATGAGGTGTTCCATACAACAGTCGGTATAGTTTGTTAATAGAGTGAGAAGTATCTGTGAAGGAGTTGTTAAGGGCTTTGACATAAATATTAGACTCAAGAGTTTGCTTAGTTTCAAGTGTGGATGCAGTTTAATTTCATCCCAGACATCAGTGTTAGTTTAACAGACAAAACCTTGAACCTAAATAATAAGATGTTTGCATACCATAATACAATGTCGCATATGTTTGTATATGCTGTACAAACTAGATTCATTTTAGTATATCAGAGCTGCAAAGGTTAGTCATTAAATCACCACAGAATTAGGCTGCACTTAGTTTTTCAAGCAGAAAAGGCAAAATATTCTCTGATTTCAGCTTCTGAGAATTTGCTGCATGTCTCAGTTTGATAAAATTTGGAAACTGAATATTTCTTTAGGTCTCTGGGAAACTGATTTTTTTCACAATTTTCTCATATTTAATCCATTAATCAAACAAATATCAGCAGAATAATCGTTTGTGCAAAAAATGATTCACGTCCCTAAATTATGTCGTGTCGCCATTTATTTCTTCTTCACTGAATTTGGGGAATAACATGATGCTTTTGGAAATGTTATGTTACGTTACTTAATTGTTGAATCCAGCTCGTCCAGTTAAGATTACTTGTGTTTTTCACCACGCACACTAATTAAACTAATTATACGAGGTGCTGGGAAACCATTATTTATTCTCCATATGGTGTGGGAGGAGCTACAGAAAGCTGAGGAGGTGTGTGTGTGCTGGAAAGGTGTGTGTGTGCTGGAAAGGTGTGTGTGTGTGGAAAGACAAAGGACTTCCCCTGATGCCTAAAGGTGGAGATTACTTCAGGGTGAACACACCTTTTCATGATTGTCATTTGTGTGACCGTTGGCCTGCGGTACACAGTATCAGGTAGGCATGGAAGTAGCTGCAATGCTTCTCTCTGCTCTGACCTTGTGTCTGGATTGTGATTTCCTAGAAATGGATTCTTCTTGACTTTTAGAATTACTTTTACTTTTGTTTACTTTTTTTTTTTTTTTTAATGTGAGGTTTTGGGGAATTTTGTTTTCTTTTGTTCTGTGGAAAAATGGTTCGTTTTGGTCGTTTGTCATCCTGGCACAGCTGGGACGTGCTGCATGTGGACTCAGAGATTCCTCAGTCACTTCCTACTGACGGGAAACCGACCGACTGTCAGGTGAGACGTCTGGTGACGCGTCTGTGTGCAGTGCGAAGATGATGTAGGAGCTTCAATAAAGTAGCATTACTTGCTGCTTCTGTTGGCAGTGGCAATCAAAAAAAGCTGCACAAATTAGGCGATCGAACAATTGTTATTTTGATTAATAATCTTTCTTTTTTTTATATATAATAATTTTTTTAAAGCAAAAATGGCAAACATTTGTTGGTTCTAGCTTGTCAAATATGAGGCTTTTCTGCGTCATGCATGAGAGCAAAGTGAGCATATTTGCGTTTTGGATGCATCTGAAGTAGTTATCTTGAGCTGTGGGAAATGATGACAGACGTTTTTTTCCACTATTGTCTGACAATGATCGATTGAGCAAAAAATCCATTATGAAAATAACCATCAGTTGTATGTTTACGCTGATTCACAAGCTTAAACTGTTGTTTTTCTTAATTTGATGTCAACCACTATTATCCCTTTTTTTCCCCATTTGTTTTTATTCATCTCTTCTGCTAAATGTGTCTGTTTGTAAATGAGTTGAAATGTGATGGTGACTGGCACCTCATTCATTGCTTCACATCTCTCACCTCAGGCTGAGGGCTTGTTTTTGTGTCACTGTTGCTTCAGGTCTTCATTATTGGAACTGAAACAGCCTTGAAACATGCAGCAGGTGTTGACCACCGGGGGATTTATTTTAGTTTCTATTTCCTGTGTGTGTGTGTGTGTGTGTGTGTGTGTGTGTGTGTGTGTGTGTGTGTGTGTGTGTGTGCGTGCGCGCGCGCGCCCTCAGGAAGGTCAGTGAAACGCTGTTTTCTCATCGTTAATCAACCCACCTGATCAAGGAGAGTTGTTATCAGTTGACTACCATGAAGGGAGTAGCATAGGGAGGAGAGAAGGGGGGGGTCTCTTTGCTCTGTCTTTGTCCCCACTTATTTTTAATACAATCCCTTCCCATTTAAAGATTTTCTCTTTTCCAGACCAAGGTTAATGCCACAAACCACTCCGATAAGATAAGGCTGTGAGGGGACACAAGGCTTGATATTGTTAGCGTGACAGGCCCCGACGGGACCCAATACACAAGTCGCAGTCCCCAGAGAGAGTATAGCTTTATCACAAAAAGAGCTGCGGATCTATCTGGCTGCCCTCTGTTCTGACTGACACGTTTACACAGGAGGCACAAGGAAAACCTTGTAAACATAATTAGTTCGGCAGACCCGAAGCGGAGCGGCTTAGTGTTTACTATGAGGGTATATTTGCTTGGGCTGATGTAAATTATATTAGTGTTATTACCTGCAGAAATATAAGTAGTATTTAGCATAAATAGTTTTAGTGCTTCAAAAACAGTAATTTTCTTCATCATTGTTTAGTCTATAAAATATCAAATAGCGAAATTGTTGCAGATGAATTTTCTGTCGATTGGCTAAATAGCTTCAAAGTTGCCAGACTTTTCTGCTGGTCTTAAAGGAGGTGCTGGTGCTTTAGCTGATCTACTGGGGATAAACAGCTTATTAAAATGTGCTGAAACATGCAAGTAAACAAAGGGGATTTCCTGTTCGGTCATTATCGGGACATTTCTTGTTCCTTGTTTTGGCCAGCGAGCATGGCATTGTTCACGGGTCTCCAGGCAAAACAGGGATTTGAGATAGCACAAAGAATAGTGGCCCAACTTAAAATAGTAAGTAAAGAATGAAGCATCCCATCTGTTTACAGTCACCCTGTAATTTGCTTGGTGTTATTCAGGTAATAGCTTGGATGGAAAGCTAATCTTGCATAAGTAGTGAGTTGATTGAGAATGACCTAAAGAGCACCAGGATGTGTGTTTGGACTAGGGAGCTCCCTACAATCTGTCACCCTGGCTCCGCCTTCAAATATTCAGATCAGCCTACCCCCCCCCCCGACCCTGCCTCCTCTTTCCTGCCCGACACAATGAGGCAGGATCCTCCTGGTTGCTATGACTTCAGGCCAGTGTCTGTATGAAATGCAACCACTGACTGTTTGGCCAGCAGGGCAGGACAGAGATACGTCCTTGTTCGAAGAGGAGCTGCTGTGGGGCACGGCAGGACGCGACAGCCAGACACCGCAGAACCCGGACCCTGTCAGCTGGAACGGGTCGCTTGAAGATCGAATGAAGTTCAACACCAGTCTCTTGATGGGGGGAGAATGACCTGGCAGTGTTCTTAGTCGTCACACAGCTTCTTGGACTGATTCTACGCCAGCAGTCCGGACGGTGTGGATGTGTGTGTGTTTTTCACAGTGGATGTGGAGAGAGAGAGACAGAGGGAGGCTAGAAGTTGAGAGAGAGCGCAGCAGCTGGTTCCAGAATGGGCTGCGATCCATGAATCCAATTGAAGGATTAGGATGGTTTTTGTTACTTTTGACATGCCTCTGGTTTCAATGGTGAGCACTGTTAATGTGGTGGGAAACTGTTGGGGGGGGGGGGGGGTTCTATCCCTGTATCCTTTTCATTTTCAACTTCCTGGCCTTGGCGTTGTGTTTTAGAAACTTTGTTTCTCGTTAAATTGATAATCGAGACGATTGCTTTTGTTTTCCGCAACTGCAGAATGTTTATTTTTAAGTTTGTCTGATTTTTATTCATGGAATATGCTAAATATCTGTTTTAAATCTCAAGAGCTGAGACTAAGACTTAGAGCACAGACTAAACGAACCAGGTTTCAGTTTGCCCCCAGACGTTCCCCGTTGGTCCATGCAGACTGAACACTTCTTGACACCTGTGTCCTTGGCAAAGTTGGCCCAGATTTCCCCCCTAAAAACACAAAATCCCTAAATGGGTCCCGGCTTGTTTTCCTTTCACTTCAGAGACTTTAAATGTGTTCCATTTCCCCTTTGACTCTAGTTCTTGTTTTAAAGCCAGCATGTCTATTTGCAGTTAAGTCACTCTCCTCTTTGGTCATCGTCACTAAATTAAATAAATAAAAGGACTTCAAGCTGAAAACCTTTAGGACCCCCCACTCAGATTTACAATCTTGTTATGCAACTGTGTATAGGCCATTTGTATGCTTTTACTGTAGTTAAGTGGCTTCACAAAGGTCTGGGCATGTTCTTGTTAAAGTGGGAACCTGTGCAATGCAGAACAATTTGACTCGAGCTATTCATAATGTTTACATTTCATTTTGTTACATATACATGCCACAAACTTATATACTTTGATAAGTCTTCATCTGAAGTGTAATGGAAGTTGTTTACTTCTACGAGCTGGGTAGCATAACCTCAGAGGTTTATCCAGACTGCTTATTCATAGTTTATGTCCGTTTATTCAAAGCTCGACTGTCTGTGCTCCTGTTTTTGTCCCCCGCAATTTTGCAGTTATAGTTTGATTTTATTTCGCGTGTATATCGTCTGTATAAACGTCTTCTTTCTATCCTGACACCTTAATTCAGAGGCTAGAAGAGAGGGACTGCTAACTGAGCTACCCTCCGATGAGGTTGTGCCTGCAGTATGAGAGGGGCCATGCAGGGCTCTAAAAATGACAGCAAACTCCTCTCTTGCATGTTTTTTGGGTTACAAACTAGTCTCATCTATATTTTTGTTAACAGTCAATATTCGACTGAAGGCTACATTGGCCGCTATTAGTACATCACACCTGAATCTCCGACCAAACTGTGCGTGGTCGATTACATTTTGACAAGAAGGAAGAATGCGTGGAATGAAAAAGACAATTTTTCTGTCTCTGCTAAATTGTTTTTTGTCCAACAATGTTATAGGAGTGCAACGCTAGATCAGTGGAGTGTGTGTTTGGAAAGCCCTGTAGCTCATCTCATCATGTTATTTACAGTATTGATATAAATGTTTGGTTTTGGGGGGGGGGGGGGGGGGTTTGAGGACCACTTTTCAAACCAAACCTACAACCTTGTGTCTGTGATACCCAACAGCATAGTAGCTTTGGACACAAGTGTT
>NW_022280035.1:6539210-6643423 GCF_004355925.1 Anarrhichthys ocellatus | reverse complement strand
GGGGGGGGGGAGTGAGTGGGGGGTGATCGGTAGAAGAATTTAGTTGGAATGGCGGTCAGTTTCAGCAACAGTGTCAGTGTCCTGGAATGCAAGTTCCTTGTCACTGTGTTTGAAGGGGGGGGGGGGGTCAGTGGCCTGAATCTCTCCGACTCCTCACCAGCAGATTCCTCACTCTAACGGCAAAAACAACTGCTTCCTCAGATACTGAGGTGGCCCCTGTTTGTTTGCTTTGCTGGCGCTCGTAAAGTGGACAGAGATTGCATGAATGAGGGTCCATGGCAGGGCCCGCTGACAGGGTAACAATGGAGCAGGAACAATGGCCAGACTCGCGGCCGTCTGTTCTTATGGAACAGCCTCCCGCCTGCGACTTGTGATGTAATGAGATTTCACCAAGAGGAAGTGGCAGTCCTTCCCTCTCCTGTTTGTGTCTGATCATTGGGATAGCTTTAACGGTCCTGCTGATGTCATCCCTTGCACAGAATTCCCCTCCGATTTCCTGTTTGTCCTGTTTTTGTATATTTCTCGCTTTCCTTCATTGTCTCTTTCCAGCCGTCAGACTGGAAACATTTGTCCTTCCCCTTGAGGTGACAAAATCACTCATGCCAGTCTGCCTTCTTTCATTTTCTGTTTTGTGTCCTTTTGAATTGTTCTTTTTTACACTGTGTAAATGTTGCTCTCTGCCTTGCAGGGTCAGGCTCGACAAAGGAAGAACATGACTGAGTTCCTGGGAGAAACGAATATTCCTACCCCGGATGCTGTGGGACAGACTGGTGGCTCTCTGTCCGGCATCGGGGCCGGTCCCGACAGCTGGAAGAACCGCGCTGCCAGTCGCTTCAGTGGCTTCTTCAGCTCCAATGCTGGAATGGGGCCCTTCGGCAAGGTAACACTGATCAGACAGAGCCGATCACATGAAATAGTGCAGCAGCGCATCAGTCTTCTTTCTCTTGGCTGTAAAACAGAAATTGTAAAAGCTGTGAGGGACAAGCTTGTTTCCCAGACATGTCTCAGAAAAAAACAAACATTAAAAAGCAAACAAAACAGTAGCAAGCAGCAGTGGGAGGGGGTCGGAAGGCCATATCCCCCAAGATCTGGTGAGGTAATTTCCCATCGAAGTCTCGTGTTGTTGGCTCACGTACTTTCCTCTGGAAATGAGTAGGTGGAGGAAAAGCCTTACTCAATTCTATCCAATGCTGACCCATAAAAAAGGCTTAAAGGTATAGTTTCACTTTTTAGAAGTTAGATTGATACTTCTCTCGTCCTGCCAGAAGTCGGCTAACTTAGCTTAGCATAAAGACTGGAAACGGGTACAAACAGTTAGCCTGCTTCAACCAAAATGATTAACTTTCATTCTAATAAAGCACACTCGCCCACACACGTTCCCATTGTCTCCCCCCTCCCGAGGTCACATCCTGCACACAGTAGCAGATGTCATATAGAGACAGTATCTGTCAGTCACCTGTCACTGCCTGTCTCATCTCTATTCACCCCGAGCGTCCCCCATAACCCCTTCAGGGCCAGAGATCCCTCACCAGGACCTGGACCTCTTGCACTTTCCATATTGTAGGGATGAACCGCTGTCGGTGCCTCCTTTCACAAAACGATGAAAAGAAACGCGGATCTCTGATCACTTTACTCCTAAATCTGCAGTGCAATTTCTCACTATTAATCAACATAGAACAGGACTTTTTAACCTGTGTTTCATGGTCCATCATCCCCCTCCATGTTGTAGCTTTTTCCCCCACTCCCTACTCCTCTATTGTTGAAAATGGTCTCAATGCACAGAGCTCATTTTCATAACTACATAAGGCCTGCCAGGCTGAACAATGGGCTGAATAGCGGCTACTGTTGGATTTAAGAATTAAGGCGCGAGTAAGGACCGGATTTATATGCTAATTTTTGGACTCCTCTCTACTTACAGTTTGAACGTAACAATAAACTGACACACAAAGGACAGAAATGGACAGTTAATTTTGCATCTCTTCTCGCTGTCATGCTGGTAACCTAGTTTTTTTAAAATTCATTACAGGAGGCGGATCGTCTGGAGCAGCTCCAGAGTAAGCTCCACTCCTACATGTTGTTCGGGCTGCCCAAGGTGCCCCGGCAGCTCTCCTTCCACCAGGACTCCTGGGAGGAGGAGACCAACCTGTCCCTGGAGGACAGCTGGCAGATGTTACTGGACAACTCCGAGGTACAGCACACACAGGCCGGGGGGGGTAAAACACAGACTGTAAACTAAACTCAAATGAACACTTGTGGGGGGGAAACAATTAATTATTATATTTTGAAGACTTGCTCTTTTATTGTGAAACTTCCCCTTTCAATACGTTAGACATAATGTTTGTAAATCAAAATATATCTGTCCGTCTATCTATTATTATAATATCCTTGGTACAACCTGATTCACCATTAATAACTAAAAGATGCAAAGACGATGGTAGACCCAAACTTTAACATTTAGCTTTATCATGTTAGTTAATCATTTATATTTTTTTACAAGTGACAATTGAAATAAAACATAAATCTGTCAGCTGATTACTACAAGCATACTGGCATGCTGCTTCCTGGTATGCATCTGACTCTTACTTCCTTCATCGTGTTACTTTGTCACGATTGCACTGCTGACAGGACCAATGTAAACGATAACACCGAACGCCTCCAACTGTTAAATGTGTACGTGACTGATCAGGACAGCGAGACCGAGCGATATCACTGCTTAGCTCCTACACAGTGCCCCGTGCTGTATGTGCACTCACCCCTGTGAGATAATCACATGTGCCACTTTGCAGACTTGATTGCTTGATGTTGGCCAGCAATCAAGTTGGTAATGTGAGTAACTGGGAAATATAGGAACAAGTAATTCTCATGTTTGAGAGCATGAATGAATGAGTGAATGGTTTTATTTACGCAACACATCCCTCACACACAAGTATAAACATAATACAGCCATTTAAAAAAGCATAACCCAAACAAAACAGAAGTTACATTTATCCTTCAGTTCATGTCAGTTAAATTGCATTGTGTGTCTGAGCTGGATTTTATACAACATGAATAACTTAATATGTAAGTAAGCAAAGACATGTTCACAGAAGTATTCTACTGTATATCCATCCTCAAATCCAATTGAAATGTAAATCTGGAACATTTTTAAAACAATGTTTGTCAAAACATCATGACATAAATGACAGCAGAGACTAAAATGAGTTTTGTTCACCGTTCTGTATCTTCCAGTTTAAAATGTAGTGACAAATATACCATGTGACCACGTGTGCACAGAGGGTTCTCTTACTTTCAGGTATATGATATTTATCATATTGTTCACATTCTGAAACATACAATAACTTTGCAATTGTGGCCTTTTGTATGCGTATATGATGAGATATTCCGACCATTAGCACAGCGGGTGGCAGACATACTTCACTTGTAACGCTGTTGTAAATCTCACTGCATCCACAGTATTTACTATAGACAGGGTCACACATTTTGGTAGATGGGGTTTTGGTGTCAATTTCTGACTTAGTATGTGAAAAAGACCAAAATGTGTGACACTCTCTTAATACAATGGAGGAAATAATAGGACGAATCTGTGACTGTATTTGTTATATTTAATAAAATGATCTGCGTTTGTGTGTGCAGGCATTGACAAGGCGACAGTTCCACCAGCAGGAGGCGATATGGGAGCTGCTTCACACAGAGGCAACCTACATAAAAAAACTACGAGTCATCACTGATGTAAGTGAACTACTGTGAAGTTCATGTGCTGATACAAGTCTGGCTGTTGTGTAAGATGAACTGGCTTCTGTACAGAGATAGATAGACGCACAATGAATGTCTTGTTAAGGTCTAAGATTATACACTAGCCTTTATCACTACTCAGTAAGTGATAGTGATAACCTTTGGCTTTAAAGGCTTTATGTCAGCATTGTGTCTTAGAACACATTAGAAACTCATTTTCTTTTGTATCACCCTCTGCAGCTCTTCCTGAGCGGGCTGCTGAACCTGCAGGAGAGCGGTCTGCTGACGGAGGTGGACCCCGCCAAGCTGTTCAGTAACATCCAGGAGCTTGTCTGCCTCCACACGTCCCTGTGGAATCAGGTCATGCTGCCAGTCCTGACGAAGGCCAGGCAGGCCCGGGCTCTGCTAGACCCCACTGACCTTCACCACGGCTTCAGGACGGTCAGTTGCAATCACATTGTAATCCAATATTTCACACAGGTACCACAAAGAAAAGGGTCATCAAGAAACCATGAACTTGTGGACTTTACTACAAAGCACTTCGTAGTTTGTGGCTAATAAGTCATTTGACGCTTGTCTTTGTTTGTCTGCGTGTGTCCAGTTTGGCTCCAGGTTCCAGCCCTACATCCGTTACTGCATGGAGGAGGAGGGCTGCATGGAGAACATGCGCACGCTTCTCAGGGACAATGAGCTCTTCAGGACCTACGTCACGGTCAGTCCTCTCTGCTCTCTCGCCTCAAAAGCTAATCCCAGATACTGTGCAGCACATTTACTGTCTTCACATTTCTGGCCCATTAAATGTTTGATTTCCTGTGTTTGTCCGGCTCTCTTCAGTGGGCAGAGACCCATAAGCAGTGCAACCGTCTGAAGCTGACTGACATGTTGGCGAAGCCTCACCAGAGACTGACCAAATATCCACTCCTACTGAAGAGAGTCCTCAAGAAGACGGACGAGCCGTCGGCCCGGGACATCGTTAACAGCATGGTGAGGACAGTGCTGGAATGTAACTACGTACATTTATTCAAGTACTGTACTTATGTACACATTCTGAGGTACTTGTACTTGACTATTTCTACATTGCAACTACAACAGTAAAATCCTGCTTTTACACTAAACCATGAGTAATAATAATCTAATGATATAATAGTATAACAGTCACAGGGGACATTTTTCTACATTGAGTACTTTTACTTTTAAAGTACATTTTCCTGATTATACTTTCATACTTTTACCTCATTCAAATTTTAAATGCAGGACATAGGAACAGTATTTTTACAGTATTGTACAGTGTTCCTCCACCATTCTGTATACACATTTATAATACATGGTGCTTTGGTAGTTTACACTGATAGAACATGTCTGAGTGTATCTCTGCGTTTTTCCCTCCTCAAGGTGGCTGCTGTAGAGGGCTTCATCAACAGTGTGGAGTCCCAGATGCGACAGCGTCAGGAACAACAGAAGCTGGCCACCATTTCTGCCCGTATAGACTCCTACGACGCTGTAGAGGGCAGCAGTGAAGAGGTGGAGAAGGTAAGAAACGATTTATGGGGGAGGGGGCTCCGGTGCTCTCCCACATCTTCAAAAAAAAGCTCTGTCAGATGTGAAACCTATTGTAAGATTCAGCTTCATACTTTTTGTCTTTTCCCCGTCAGATCCTGAAGGAGTACAACCGCTTCGACCTCATGGCTCCCATGAGAGGGATTTCACCGGAGGAGACTCGACAGCTGCATCTTGAGGGAGCTCTGAGGATGAAAGAGGGCAAAGACAGTCGGGTAAGACTGAGCTCTTCCTATCTTTTATGCTCAACTGGTTTCTCACTTTTGCTGAACAGTCGCCTCATATTTCACATAAAATGTTTGACTTATTAGAACAGAAAGAAATGAGTTTCTATCCGACCTGAGACGAGTTTATCTCCTGTGTAGATGGAAGTCTATTGTGTCCTGTTCACCGACCTGCTGCTGATTACCAAGCCAGGGAAAAGAGTGGAGAAAATCAAAATCATCCGCCAGCCTCTCCTCATTCACAATGTCGTCTGTAAGGAACTCAAAGACCCTGGTGAGTGCTCAGACGAAGATTGGGATGTAACTAATAATCCTTTCATAATTTAGACTCTTTTTTTTTTTTTGTTTTTTTGACACATTTGAAAAAAGATATTAACAAATTTGTCAGTCGAAAACAGTTATTCAATTTATACTATGAAACAAGTCAAATCTTTACATTTGAGAAGTTATAACCAGCAAATATTTAAGATTTCTGTGTGTCTGCTGACCAATTGGATCAATGGATTAATGGTGTCAGTGTAAAGCTGTAATATAAAGCTGAACTGAAGCTTAATAATGTAGAACTCGGAGATCACCAGTGGTAAAAGAAGAATTAAGATCATTTATTTAAGTAAAAGTAGTATCAGCAAAATGTTCCCCGTGAGTGATGTTTCTGGATTGGTATTGCTGCTGCAATAATGTGTATGTTGCATTTTACTGGTGTAAATGCACTTAGTTTCATTCCACCACTGGAGACCACTGATGGTTATGATTATTAACTGCAGACATGAAACTGGGAAATTAGCTGTAACTCTTTTTTTCCAGACAATGCTGATTTCTTTTGTGTGCTTTTTGTCTCTGTAGGCTCATTCATCCTCATCTACCTCAATGAGTTCAAGAGTGCAGTGGCAGCCTACACTTTCCAAGCCAACAGCGCCGCCCAGGGGCGAAGCTGGATCGATGCAATCTGCAATGTCCAGGTTGGAGAGCCAGTTCATATATTCAATTGGGAAATAAGATCCAGAGACACAATGTTGTGGTTTTTGCATACCTAATGTTTAACCTGTTTGATTACCCTGCAGAACCAGCTCCAGAGGCTTCGCACTGAGGAGGTCCTCCGGCAGCAGAACAGTATGAAGAGATGTACACCGGGTGAGGAAGAAGATGAGGAGGAAGATGAGAGCAGCAACTCAAGTTCACCATGCCTCAGGCACAAAGACCAGCAGAACTCAAGGTACAGTTTTCACCTCAACACATTTTCCTGACAAAGTTATTGGAATCATGTCAAAAAAAGACTGTTATCCATGTTGGTCATTTATCGCTTTCAGTGCATTGGGTCTTAACTATCCACTAAACCAACCAAAAACTTTCCTTTCAGTCAATCAGATGGTTCCACTGAGACCCTGTCGGTGATGGACATTGATGAACCAGGCGAACACCAAGAGCTTCCTTCCCCAAACATGAACCTCCAGGGAACTAGTAAAAAAGACTCTGAAGTGGCTCTCCTGTCTGAGGTCCTGCAGTCACAGTCCAAGAGCCCCCACAGAGTTCACTCCAGTGTTTATTCTGAGCACGATCAGGAGACGGGGCCTGGCGGCGAAGAGCTGGACCCTCTGTGTCGTTCTCTGTCCATGGACAGCGCCTATGGCACCCTCTCCCCTGAATCCCTCATGAGAGAACTTCCGCCCCAGCCCGGCCAAAGTGAAGGAGAGGAGGAAGAGGGATACCGGGAGGTCGAGGAGGCGGAGCAGGAATTGACAGTATTCAAGGAGGTAGAAGAAGAGCAGCTGCAGGAGGAGGAGGAAGAAGAGGAAGAGGAGGATTCTGCCTCACTGGGGTCCCAGCTGTCAGTAGTCCAGTCCTGTAAACCTCGCCGGCGGCTTCATGTTCAGTCACGACTCCACTGCCTCCAGAAGCTTTCCACTCTGGCCTTATCCCGCTCTGAGGACAATCTGCTGCAGCACCTCTATGGTAAAACCCCCGTATCCCACACACACTCACACAGCTCCAAGGCGCAGGACCAATCACAACGTAGGGACATGGACACTTCAACGCTGGCACACAGTAAAAGCCTGACGGAGTTAGGCCAAACCTGCTTGGGGCTGTTTTTCAGTGGCCTTGACCAGTCTGACGACTGCTTGGGCACGAGCACGCCCTCTGACAAACTCTGTGCCACCCTGAGGAGGGTGGAGGCCAAGCGCGGCCGCTCGGCGCCCAACGGACAGCGCGAGGGTGATGAGTCCCAAAGCAACGGCTCAGACGGGGAAACGGCTCCGTCTGCCTGCGTAGAAAGTAAAAAGGAGTCGACAGCCACCGGTGAGTCGGGGGAGATGTCACCGAAAAAGAAAAAATCTCCGCCCCAGCAGCACAAGAAGCTGACTCTAGCTCAGCTGTATAGGATACGCACCACTCTGGTCCTCAACTCTACACTCACTGCATCGTAAGTCCTTACTTCAGTAATACCAGTTTATAGATTGATATCACTCTAATGTCTGTACGGTAGCGATGAAGCAACCAGCAGTTCTAGTTAGCTTAGCAAGAAAGTAAATAGTATTTACCAAAATGTTTGAAGACAATTTAGTTCTAGATTCATCATTTTCTTACTGTTGGGAATATGTGTCTGAATTTCGTTTTTTGTCTTTTCTATTTCTAGGGAAGTATAACCACTTTCCCCACACAGCTGACCTCTGGCACGTGGGCATAATGAGGAACAAGACTTGTTTTGCTTCGATGGACTGAATTTCTTGCGACACAAATGCACTCTCTCTTTTGCTGCCCTCTCCCTTCTGGTTGTTTTTTGGACACTTTGATAGGACCATTTTTTTCATGAGAACAGTTTTTCTTTGCTGTTGCATTGATTTTCCAAACTTCTTGAGTGGAAGGGGAGAGGCCGAGAGACATTAACTGCTTTGCACTTTGCAACGGAAGTAGCATTATAGGGGCTGGGGACGTTAAAGTGGACTTGGGGGGGGGAGTGTGCACCAGAGTAGAGTTGGAGCTGAATCCCGCATCCTCGCAGTCTCCGTTGCCAGAATCAAAGAGAAGAAACACTAAGTCTTGAAAATGCTCTCTATACGTGGCTAAAAACAAACAGCACCTAGGACGTCCTCCTAATATTTATACTACTCCTGGTTTGCTTTAACAAAAGAAAAAAAAATTCAAATTGCACAGTTATATATATATGTTAAGTAGAAGAATCACTAAAGAGTGAATTTACAATTACAGTCACACAATGAATTAGAATTTATTGTTTGCTGTCCGTGTTTGTTCGTGTACAGATGTATGTATGTGTGCGAGAATGTTTGAATGATTATCTTGTGTTTGAACGATAACATGGTCCTCGATTCCTGACTGAACAATAACTGATTCCTCATCTCCTCTGTGAATATGCTAACACACCCAAAGATGGAAGTAGCCAGTAGATTCCCACCAACCAAAAAGGTCCAATACAGCCAATCATGTTTCAACAGATCTCTCAGATGGAATTCTTTTTTTTTTTTTTTTTTACTGTTAATCTCTGTTAAACTAATGTCATTTGGTATGTTGAACTAATGAGAGTTGAGTTCCCGAAAAAAACACTTTGACTGAATAAGCACAAGCAAGAATGTGGTCGTAGGAAAAACACAAAAAGATATCTACACTTGACTAATGCCTGTGCACACTAATAAGTACACATGTTTGGGTTGGATATTCTGTCATGAGTGAATTGGATGAACACAGCTTTTCCCGGGAGATTTACTCATCATTCACACTTTTCAGATCAGTGATTTATAACCTTTTTCCAAACGTTGCCCAAATCAAATAGGTTAACTCTGTTTACTTTTAGGTTTTTTTTTTGTTATTAATGTGTAATATTTATTTTGCTTGCTATGTTTTATATATAAGATATTGTTTATATTGTTTGCTTAAATGATTTGTACATTTGTTTTGTTGATGTAGTCTTAATATTTTTTTCTTGCCAGGCACGATTGTGCTATGAACCAAAATTGTGTTTTCCTCTTTCAGGAATAATGTTCGTGTCTTACAGAGTAAAAAAAATGCTAAAATACTTTATCCCTCGTTTAATGGTTTAATCCATTGTAATGGAGTGATTTGAGGGGGAAAGCTGAATCTGAAATGGCATTAAGCATTAAAACTACATGAACTGGTCGTACTGCTTTCGTCTCATGTTTGTAACACACGGCATAGTTGGTCGTCCGTTTAAGTGTGTCGACAAAAAGGCATAAAAAGGGAAAAATAGTCTGTTGAAAAAAAGTCGTAGTATAATCTGTGAAAATATGGTATTTCGAAAAAAAAAGTTGTATAGTATGTCGAAAAAGTCAAAATATGGTATTTTAAAAAAACGTCATAAATTCATGGAATAATATGTTGAAAAAAAGGCATAAAATGTCAAAATATATCTTGAAAAAACATAAAAAGTCATCGTATAGTACATCAAAAACCTCACGAATGAAGTGAGTTGTAAGCTGGTTTTGAACTCAGGCCACTGAAACTTTTAATTTCATCAATTGGCAAAGTCTCAAACTGGTGAGCTAATTCAGAATTCCAAAGATTTTGTATGTTGAATCGAACTCCTCGTAACATATACATCATACTGTCAATAACCCTCAAACTCCAACATTTCCATCAAAAATATCCATCATATAGATCAATCAATCAATCAAACTACATACAAAAGTGCATAGGACTACCAATGCCTTACAAAGAGACGGCTGTACCAATGTCTCCACAGCTGGGACTGGTAGCGTGTGTAGTACTAAACCTTATGTTTGATAAAACCAAGATGATTTCATTTTTTCCGAGTGGTGTACAATATGCTCTAGAGTCTAGACGGAGACATCTTCACTCCATCTGTACACATACCAAACCTGCGTGAGAGAATGTTTGCTTGTGCATTCATCCATTGCCTATAAATATCATCAGTCATCTGTTCTTTAATAAAATTACCAAGATATTTGACCTTATCACAGACACCAACATTGTTATCAGACAATTTGAAGTCAGGGAATTTTGGACATTTGTCCTCTTTGGTTCTACAGATCAAGATAGCACTCTTACTGGCGTTGTATTTGCTATCACGCTCCACACCATAGACAGTACTTCTAGTAAGGAGCTGCTGAAGTATAGACTTGGGTTTGAACTAAAGTGTTTTTAACGTAGTAAAATGATTTCGGGCTACTCTGAGTTAAACGGCTTTCATCTGCGCAGTTTAGTTTCTGGGAACTCAGTCAGATCACATCTGTTCCGGCTGTCTGTCTGGTCCGAGAGTCCGCCTCTGGTTCCCAGAAAGTTCAAATCTGACCCGTCTCCATAACAAAGTGTCCAACACACATGTGGGACGTGATGCAGGGCAGAGCGGGGGCCTGATGGCCCGCAGCAACATCATGGCCAAGGTGTATTTACAGGTGATTATATCAGCTAATCGGTGGATTACAGCATGTTGAGTCCACACAAGCCCCTAAACTGCGGAGAAAAGAGAGTGCGGTCCTGTGGGATTTTCAGTTTAATCTGCTCCCAGAATGGGGCGACCCCTCCCGCTCTCACATCTGGCCCGTCGGGATTTACTGTTGTAATCCTTGATTTTAAAACAATTTTATTATGCTTTATCGCTGATACGCTGGACTTTAATTATTAAAATGCAGCTTTCTATTTTAGCAATAGAGTAATTACACATCCTTGTTCTATTAGCCTTTACTAAGTAAGTAATGCGGCTGTGCCACAGTCGGCTGTAGTCGCATGGCGGCTAAAGGCCGGCTGCAATGCCATCGATTATTTCCAGGTACGTGAGGTTTTTGCTATACCTGGTGCATTTAAACCAAGCTACAGCTTTAAGCTTTAAAGTAATTCTCCAAGATTGTCATTTTGGAGAAACAGAGATAGTTGACCTTTAAGAATATATAAAGTGCAACTTTCCCTTCTTGTTTACGTATGTTAACTGGGCACTTCTCTGCATGATGTCTGGTGGAAACGTACACTGCATACAGATGGGGTTAGCACCACCTGCTGTGGCAGATGTCAAAAACCATGCTGTAAAAAATGTACGATTAACACAAAAGGGGCACTTTGGCAAATCCTGATTATAGGAGCACTTTCATTTATTAAACTCTGCCAATCCCCTGTACTCTTTTTGACCGGGGATTAAAACCAGGTAGACACCATTGTCTATCTAAACAATCCCTCTTTAAGCTCTAGCGGTTTCCTGGTGCCCTGGCCAGGCCCGGCTGGCTGGTTGCCTGCCTGTAATCTCAGTAGGGGTTTATAGGTCGCTACAACCACTACACATTCCCATTCATCAACATCATCCCCTTTAGAGGGGCTATAGGTGATTGGATTTAGGACATGTTTTACAGGGGCAGAAAAAAAAGAGGACAGCGAACTAAAGTGTGTTTACAAGAGCGGTGCTGTGAAAAGGCCCATGGACGAGCGACATGCCATATGGAATGGATAACCCTGTGAACATCTGCCCTCGATCAGTACCACACACTGCCATTAGACTGGTGGCTTTGACCTTCACATGGTGCACAAGAACATCTGGCCCTTTTCTGTCCTCATTGACCCCTAAAAACAGCATTAAGCAGACAAGTAGACACAGAAAAAATCCATTTGGGATACGTAAAGCTCTCCGTGCAACACAGAGCTGACTGAGAGTCAGTGTTACAGTTTTCAACTCGTATCCTCTTTTCAATCTCTTCTTAAAACTCACTTCATAAGGCTTTTTCTTAACCGATGGTGTTTTTTTTGTAATTATCTAAATTAGTTTTGTTTTTAACACATAACATGAATGAACAATCTTTATATGGATCCCTTATTTTCTTAAACAATTGTGAGTAAAGTATACTGGACATTTAACAGAAAGAAGATGAACTTGTCAGAGCTCTCTGGTGGACAGACTTTGTAGTGGAAACACTGGTCTCAGATCTAGTTTAGCATTTCTGTATTTTCTTGTTACATATCGTCCGACGTATACAGCCATTTTATCTGCGATAAGCTAATATCGACCTGGCTGATTTATTAGTGTAACATACTGAACTGGCTATTTAAGGTTTAAAGCATCACCTCAGGTTAGTGCACTATTTCTACATCTTCCAGTGATGTAAATTAACTAATTACATTTACTGCTATATTAACTATAATGCACATACTTTACCATTTTCTATTACTTTATACTTCAAGGGAATATTGTACTTTTTACTCCAGTACACGTATTTGACAGGAGTAATGATTAGTTACTTTTCAGGATAGAATTTATTGTTTTTAAAAATATTTTTTAAGATAATGATAAGCTTACAAAATACAACACATTGTTAAAGATAGTACCAGTGGTTCAGAACTTCAGAAAGTTTTGTCACACTTCAGATGTCTATGAGTTGATCAACCTCTAAATGTCTCTAAATGTTTGAGGCTCAAATTGGTAAAAGTGTCCGCTGTTTCGCAAAACAGTCAAAGATAAGAGAAAAGTTCAAAAAGGACTCCAGGTCTACCAGCTACATTAGTAAAACAATCTAATGATCAGTCGCAATTTTCTGCAGAATGAGTACTTTCAGTTTTAATACTTGAGGTACATGTAGCTGATAATCCTTCTGTGCTTTTATTCAAGAAGGATGTAACATGCAGGACTTTAACTTGCAATGGAGAATGTTTGGTAAATACTTTTACTTGAGTAAAATATCTGACTACTTTTTCCACCCCAGGTCTGTTTGGATGCCTTGACGCTATTGAATAATGGCTGCTTCCTCTGCTTGTCTCCCCCCCCCTCCCCTCCCCCCTCACAGTAGCAGCAAGGTGATAATGTATTGCCAGCTGCTCTCTGGCATAAATTCATTTCACAAAGACGTGGCATATGTTAGAGGATCAAATGTCTTTATCCTGGTAAAGGTTGTGTTGTTTTCTAAATTAAAGGAGCATAAGGTCCCACTTTCACATGACAATATAAACTCCTCACCTCAATAATTGTATCAGCTTATAAGAAGCTTACTGTAATTACAATATTGTCTTTTTAGAGCAGCAGCCTAAAACATGAAATACAAATCACCCATTTCAAAATTAAATGGAAGCTCGTTCAAAGAGAAGATATACTAGAGGAGGACAGAGGGTTTAACGTGTAAGTCCAGCACATTTAATATTTACAGCACAATCACGCAATTAATCTGACAATGTGTTGTGTGTCTAATACCTGAACTGACTGGCCCTCCACCATTATCGCGGGTGCGCACAGGGAGTGGAGAAGCAGGGAGCGGGAGTCCAAATGCATGGTGGCCCTGAGAGCTCAACGCACTGCAAAATAAGAAAACACATGCAAATAGACACACCACAAGCAAATTAGGAAACTTCTCCACCGAACCAAAGCACTTATTGATGCCGTTTGTGGATTATGATGTCATAAAAGATGGCTATCAGTTATTTAGCTTCATAAACCACAAACTATGGCAACAACAAGCATGTCCCAGCAGCGAGCATCGCTTTTGTGTCCCCTGTAATCAGTTTTCTTTCGTGAGCTTCTCTAATTGGAGTGCTTTTTCCAAAAGCTGCGTATAGATTCTGTTTTTGTGTTTCAAGTTGGTGTAGATGTTTCTTAATTTGCTTGTGTTGTCTCTATTTGCATATGTTATTTTAATTTTGCAGCGTGTTGAGCTCTCAGAGCAACTTTGCCAATTGCAACTCATCATGCAAAGTTAAATATCTGTACTTTAACTAATTGCCTAACTGTGATAATCCAAAAGTCTAAAATAGAAAAGAAGACCAAAAAATGGGGCCATGTGCCAAACCCTTCCCTAAATGTTTGCAATTTAGTTATTACTACATAACAAGGAGAACTTGCAAAGAATGCTTTTTAGTTGTGAGACACATGAAAGATATAACAAAGTCCAGTTAAAGTCCAGGGCTGTGGTCGAATAGTGCTTAGGAATGAAATGACCCAGAAGTATCTAAGTAGCCGCCATGATAAGAGATGTTCGAATTCTCTAAATGCTAAGGAAAGGTGATTCAATGCTGCCTTTATTACCTCCTTTAGCATAGGAAACACTGGACCTTCTTTTACGGAAAGTAGATAATTCCGCCCCACAATTCCTTGCGGCAGCAACATTTAAAGTGACGTAGTATGGTAATCTCCCAAGAAGGTGTAAATGCACTGCAATTGTTGGATGAGGCCATGTTAAACAGAGTTGAAACACAAACAGGTTATGCATCAAGGCTGCTCCAAGGTCTGTCTTTGAGTCTCTGACTTATATACCGAGGATAACACACAAGTGCGTTGGAACAGACTGATTTGCATAAAGTCTGGACATCATTTGGATCCGTTTCTTTGATAATTCGTTCTGTCAAGGGTCATCTTATCCTAATCTCGGAAGACGCCATGGTTGCAAATCAGCCTACGTATATACTGACGTGAACACAGATTTACTATCGACCCTTGACGCCCGGTCACAAGTAAACAAACAGATGAGATAGCCATTAAGAAAGACAACTAAGACACTCAATGAAGAACACCGCTGAGAAAGCTTGTGTGAAGATTGGTTCATACAAGGACACAGCCTTTATGGAGCCAGCTGCTTAGATTACAGTGGCTAAACAAAAACATTAGTTAACCTTTAATATCATCTTATCTTTCATTCATGATGATACAGTAAATAAACAAACTCCACCTTCACCAGCTGCAACATTACAAGTAAAATACACATGAATGCATCACTAATTATACCCCATTAATAAATTGGTCCTACACAACATTCAGAAATGGACCATTCTGCATAACGAGTACTTTCACTTTAAGTATATTTTGATGCTAGTACTTTTGTACCTTCACCTTCCCCATTCACCTTTCTGAATGCAGCGCTTTTACTTGTAACAGAGTATTTCTACACCGTGTTAATAGAGTTTTACTGTGGTATTAACACTTTTACTTCAGTAAAATATGTGATTACTTGCTCCCCCACTGAATACAGTTTGAGTAGAAAACTATATTAACAGATATTCTTTTTAAGAACTACATGCAAATGAGACGTATATTACCATAGCAGTAATATAGTACAAGGTAATAAGGCTGAGGTTGAAGTGTGTAAAATAAGATGCTGGGGGTCTTTAAAGGGTTAACAGGAGGAGGCGCAGCAGCGGGCAGCTGGTCTGGGTGGAGTGAAGTTTAGATGCGTAACGTTAACAAATTAGCCAAGAGGACTGCGTTATGGCTGTGTGAAAAGTAGCCTTCCAAGAGAACCAAAGACACCGTTTCTGCAGAAACTCGTCCAGGTCGCTACAGAGAACAACACTGAGCTGAGATGAGTGATGTGAGTGAAGAGTCGCTGCTGGATTACTTCTACTCCGCCGGAGGCAGCTCCGGCAGAGTCAAAAACGCAGACATACTGAAGACATTTAAGCCCTTTATTGGCCACGGTGACTTGCAGTTACGTGGTAAGTAGCGAGTCGTTGTCTCGTGGATTCAGATAGATGTGAATATTAACCCAAAAAATGGGTGGGGGTGGGGGTGGGATGTGGTGCAGTCGCGCGGCATCAGTTACTACTCGGTACTGTGAGATGGCACGAATATTAATTGACCCCAGCTCTCATATTACTCGGAGCATGAATGTATTTAAACGCAGCATTTCAGTCAGCGTTGATAAAAACGGGGTTTTATGTCCTTTCGTTGTTCCTCTGTTGTTCAGCAGACATCTGGTTGGCATTAAGAAGCCCCTCCAAACATCTACAGTTCCAGCAAGAATTGTGTCATTTCCTCCCCCAGGCCACTTTGAGCTGCCTGGTAACTGAACACATGGACCTGATCCATCCGACCCATCACCAAAGAGCACAGTGTCACATGAAGGCCCTCGTGGCTCCTCAGACACAGCTGTGGTCCATGAGCACAAAAAGAAAAATGAGGCATAAACTCACTTTTTTCCCCCCACGATTGCAGAGATTAGCTGAGTACTCCTATATTTACTGTGTGGCTCTCTGCTGTTCCCCTCCGCCCACCTACTGTACAGATGCTTATGCAACCGTTATGAATCATTGCTAAACACCAAAATTCCTCTCATATTTGGCTTCTTTAAGACAAATGCTTTTGGCATAGGTGTTTACACCTGGCTCTATTACGGCCCTGTAATAAATCCCGGCCATTGCCTCACTATTTGACTTTAAAAAGAAGCAATAACACAAATCTTCCTGCTACAAATGAGTTGCACTCAGGAGTTTTTGCAGTTGCAGACGTACTTCGTATTTGTCGTCCTTGTTTTTAAGCTGTGTGTCTGTTTCTGTGCACATAGTCAGCCAATAACGCTGATTCTGATATGTCCAGTTACTTCACTTAGAGCTGTAATGAATAGTCAAGTAATCAATAAGTTGATGGACAGACCATCAATTGGCAGCTGTTTTGTTAGACTATTTATTGTTCCATTCATTTTTAAAGCATTCATTCATTTAATGGTTACAGGTTCTCAACTATGAGAATTTGATGCTTCTTTTGTTTTTACAGTACATTAAATTCGGGGTTTTTTGGACTGTGGGTCGAACAAAACAAGACATTGGGATGGACATTTTCGCCCTTCTGATATTGTATACACCAGATTTAACTAATCAATGAGAGAATCATCAGAATAATCTAAAATAATCTTAATTTGCAACGCTAATGTTAGAAAACTTTAGATACACATTGCTGTGTAACTAAGCCGGTTTGCTAACTTTTCTCCACTTGTGTTACTGTCCCACTACCATTAGAAAATGATTTATCTACAGAAGTAAAACAAAAAGTAAACACATCGTACTAAGGATGCACCGAAACTCATGTTTGATAACGGGCCGATACTGACTTAAATAGCTGGATCGGATATCGGGTGACAATGGAGCTGATCTATACAATTACATTCCATGTATATATATATATATATATATATATATATACTGGAACTTTATTTTCGCTTTAGGTTTTGGCCAATTGGTAGCTGCATTGAAACGTCACCAGAAGAAGCTGTTGGTCACGCCAGACCAAGGCAAGGCTGTGGCAGCGTGCATCAGCTGAGCAACATTGTATTTTACTGCTTATATAAATTCAACTCTTTCATTTGTGTTCCCTCTCAAAATGCAGGACTGTTGTACAAACATGAGTTCCCACTGCAACCCTTAAAAGACAAAGCACACATCACTGACTAATGTCAGATAGCTTTTGGCCCAGAAGACAAATAATGAGCTTGTGATGATTCTCAACTGTACTTTTACCTTTGGCACCGCCTGACATGCAAACATATGCCAACCTCCCTAAATGATTATCCAAAGTGACCTTGCGTAGCCGTTGCGAGCGCTGTCCAGATGCTATGTCAGCACTGCAGTTGTTCACAGAGGTTTAGAGAGCTGCCTTTGATACTCTGCCATCTGACATGTCTGTCTAATTACAGAAGTGCTTCCCAGACATTTGAAGTCTGTCGTAGCGTGTGGTTGCAGATGTCGACGTCGTTATTGTGACGATAGTGTTTTAATCATGATTAAGTCCGCATGCATGACAGGATGTAGAACCTCTAATGGGGTTGCTTTTTCATCCGATCGGAAAACTGGGGCACGGTGGGAATGTAGCGGGGTTGGGAGGGGGTGCGCGCACACATGTGTGTGTGCGTGTGTGTGTGTGAGGTGCTTGTTTGTGCAGACCTTTGGCTAATAAATAACTGGCACGCATATTATGTTACTCACTTTTGGCGAGCAAGGAATTCTTTTGTTGGGACAAATGTAAGTGGCTGCTTCCTTTGGATTTCCTGTTGTTGTTGAGCGAGAGCGGTTGCATCTATCTCACTACAAACTGCTCTTTTCCGTCCACATCAGGAAAAGGAAACACTCCAATTGTCCCCGAGCTGCATGCCCATGTACACCTATATGCATGAATGGAATACCTACGCCTGGAAAATTCCTTCGCTTGTGTTGCTCGACATGGGCTGCTTGATAATCAGCACAGTCGGCTCTTAATCACAGTCTGCTCACCGGTTTAAACAAAGGGAGATATAGCTTTATCTGATGATGTCTATATCAGCTTGTCAGCTCTATAGTTTGTTTAGTTCCCACAGGAAAGATTCACTGGAGGACTAAAGTAACTCAGTGTGACGCAGTGTGGATCTTTGCTGCAGGGGAACCTCTTTCCTCTCTAGCTTGGCTTGCAGTGTTTTCATTGAAGCAGCTGTTCCTTTGCAGTGTGAGCTGCATGTAGCTGGGTCAGCCCGACGTATACTGGAGGAGCAACCCTCCTTTCTCATTACTCTCACACAAATCAGCAAGCCATCCTGCAGACTGTAGCTCACCGACCAAACGTCTACTGTAAACAGACACCCTTACATTCTGGTTGTTTCTGGGAATACTTAGTGTTTTATAGTAAATCAAACTGAATTCAAGCTCTTTTCATTCCTTCCTATTTCTGGCAGAGTCGGTGCAATTTCTTTTCGCCCCCCATTTGACATTTGTTGGAGTTTGTGTTTTACTAAATGCGAGAAATTAGAAGCTATATTTAGTTCTCCGTTTTTTTCACGACAAATATTTCCCCCCTGCAGCTAAACACAGAGAGGAATTCAAGCTCATCATTGACCGAATCGCTGTGGTGAAGTCAGAGAATGTGAGTAAACCATTCAAATATTTTTTACCTTCTGTGGAAGAAGCTCTGCTCCCATGTATTGATACGTCAGCAGTGTGGCATTAGCTGGAATACGTATCACTGCCATTAAAGGTTGTTGTTCTCGCGAAACTATCATGACTTCACAAGGAGTTTTTACAGAACCGTTTGTACCCACTGCTTTCCCCCAAGGGACTGCAGCTGCAGCTTTCATTTTCTTAGAAACTATTTTTATGACGCATTTTCACATACTGACAAATTTAAATCAACAGTTTGTTCCACTGAAGCCCAGAACTAGTTTAAGCACATTTTATGTTCCGAGTAAATAACATGACTTATTAATTGGATTTAAAAGGGAATTAGAAATATGATGTACAGCAGTATCTTTATTTTTTTCCACAAAAACAGTTAAATTACCTAAGAATGCATAAAATCACATCTGTTCCTTCCCTTTCATTACAAAAAACAGAATCTCTGAATATCGTTCCATTTCCAAAGTTTACCTACAAGAAACACATAAAAACACACAGTACAACCCACATGACTGTGTTTTGTTCCCCTTCTTTTTAAAGGCATATTCTGCTTATTGACTCTTGTTTGTCACAGGGTGAGAAGTATCTGGTCCTGAAGAAGAAATATAGGCAAATGCTGCATGAGCGAGATGCCAAACATCAGTGGACGGACGGGGACGGACAGAGACGTTCGAGCCCAGGCAGAGCTCCTCCGGCCTCTGTACAATGGGACGCGACGGGCACCTCCACTTCTTCACCTCAACAACAGTATGAGCCGATGTCATGTGAAGAGCCCGACGGTGCTGCAGAGGTGAATTTAAATCCTGATCGCTAGTCTATTCTTTTCTATTTGTAGAAACTAAAACTGTGGGACAAGCTGGTATGATTCAACCACAACTCTGGGTGCTAAAATACAAAATTGCTGAATCTGCTATCACCCCCAGCACACAGTGTTTACTCTCTATGTGAATGACGCATTTATTTCTAAACAGGGCCATCTTTGTTAGTGTCCTCTGCCTTTTCCCTATTCTCTACATGTCAGTGTTTAATGAGGGTTTACACAGAGAAGTACTGTGGGACAGAAAAATGCTCTGTTACTGAGGCACATCTAAGTTAGCCTATATGAGAACAAAGGGAAAGTCAAAGGGCTTATGTCTTTACATAAAAGGCAGAGCCTTTTGAAACTAATGCATGGAAGCACTTGACTGTTGTGAAAATAAACACTATGTGCCAGTTTAATGCACAATAATCCTCTGGAAGTACTTTTTACATATTGTTCCTTCAATAAACTTGAGCATTTAATCATAGATTTGAAAGATTAAATGTATTTTATGCTGCCGGTTTAATGTTCCGGCACATTATTTGCTCAAACAGGCACTAAAATAAACATTATTTATCGACACGCTGATGGTGCAGGGAGGGCGGAAGAAAGGAGCAAGCAAAGTGCCAACGCTGTCCGTTAACCTCAGCCAGCACTTGCCACGGCTAAATGTTTATAGCACGTAATGTCTATACTCCTGCAGGACCAGCAGACAGGAACAGCCTTCATGCAGAACGCTCTACTGCAACTTCCTGCCATCCCAACCCAGGAACCCTCGGCGCAAAGCTACGGGGACGATGAGCCGGACAAAGATTCGGGGTCAAAGGTGACAATTTGGCCGATTGAGAGGCAGTGTGCCACTCGCTTGCCCATTTTGCACACTGTTAATTATGTGCACTGCCACACTTACAGTGTCAGTGACTGTAGGTGTGCGTGCTGTGTTTCATTTCTCAAGCTGCATCACATCTTTCCTGGCCAAACGAGGCTGCAAAAAAAGGCAGAAATATGATGTGGAGCTGAAAAACGATTAGTCAAATAAAGGCTTTGTTAATCATCATTTTGCCCATGTCGGTTTATAGTAATCGCAGCCGTCGTAGTACAGTACAGATATGAGACAGCAGGTAGGCCCCTTATTTGTCACATAAAATCATAGCATAGCTGTGTTTGTGACTTGTGTGTCATTTTTTTTATTCAAACCTTTATGGGTCTGGAAATAATGACCTTTTAGTATAGCTATACGCTCACTAGTTTGCACCTTTTTGATTTAAAGTTTTCATTATTAAAATTTAAATTGAAACATTGTTTTATTACATTTGACTGTAAATGCTCAGAGGAAGGACACAACTTGCCAAATTCAGTACAGTATATCATTTCACTGAGTTCTAGGTCACTTTGGTGGTTCCTCTGTTACCCACCAGGTGGTGCTAAGTAAATTACCTGGATTTGTAACCGACTGCAGTATGTGTTGAATTTGAGTGAGAGGAGGACGCAACGGGGAGAATCTGCATTTAAATTAAGCCCTCTGTTATTATGGTAAGCAGCGACATGTTGAAAGTCATTAGAAGGAGAATAATCATCTGTGCCCATTAAAGAGATTGAGATTCATCCCAGAGAAAGATATGTGTGGCTCTCCCTGATGGCCTGCACAATCGGCAGATGAAATATGCTGAAGTGTGTTAATATAGCACCAGCAATCAGCTTAAGTGTGTTTGCTTAAGGTATTAGTCACAACATTGAACTCTGTATTTGGGACACCCAGTGTGTTGACAGTTGTTCCCACATTGAGAAGCTACCTGGCTGGTTTCGCACACTATTCTTAATCACAACACCTGAGGCTGCAAGCTTTGCTCCTATTCATAATATCGCACTCCCAAATGCAGGATGATGCTCTGCGGCAGATGAACCCCGGTTCCTTTAACGTTTGGTTTTAATGAGGAGGAGAGCAGCGTCCCTGTCCTTGTATTAGTTTGTATTGTGATCAGTGAAAGACAAGAGCAGCTGTGGGCAGTTTGATTTATAATGAATTCAAATTAGAGCCCCGACATATCTTTATTGGGATATATGTACAAATAAATTGCAGTGCATGAATGCCAAAGATATTTAAGGAAGTTTTGAGATGGTTGTCTCAATTTCATAATGTAGTTTGTCCTCCAGAAGGAGAACAGGAGTCTATTATTGGACTGAAACATGTCTAAAACAATTTAGGGGTCATGTAGAAGGAAAAAAAAAGAATTTTCTAGCTGTTGCATTTGTAAAACACACGGGGGGGGGGGGGGGAGACAGAAAGGTACACATGGTAGATCACGTTGCTGTTAAACCTGTTACCATGAGGATCCAATGTAACTGACATGAATTCAAGCTACAGCTACAGTTCCCTGCGAAGGACGGACAAAACTTTCCTTTCAGCCGGTGGGAGCAGTTTGACATTCATGGTTTTGAGGGAAATGTCTTTTAATGGATTATCATGAGGTTTCAGACACACATTCTTTAACCTTTAATAACCATCAGGACAAAAACAAGTGTTCAATTTATTTACAAATTGCTCCAAGATTATGACCAAATTCTTGTAAAACTGATGACATTCCCATCTGAAGTGCAAGTATTAGAATGCTTACACACTGAAACTAAGATGGTGAACAGTACCTGGTAAACGTCTGTATTTTAGCATTGTTAGCATGCTAATGTTTAGCTCAGTACAGCCTCACAGCTGCACTCTTCTTTAAAATCGTACAACATTAACTTGACCTAATTATGCGTGGTGTGTTGTGAATCCCCAGTATGAAATTTCATTATTGACTTAGTGGTCAGCTGATGCCCGCCTGCACTTTGAAAACTCTCGTCAAATTAGTTTTGTTTTTTTAAGTACAATTTAATTTCAATCGATTTCTACTCCACAGGCTCCACAATGTCCAAGACAAAACAACCAGGGCTGTAGCGATTAGTCGGTTAAGGATAGATAATTGATTAATGATGCCATTTATATTTTAAGAAAAAAATGCCAAACATTTGTTGATTCTAGTTTCTCTGTTTTAGGTTATTGTACATTAAAGTTTTTAACTGTCTGACAAAACCTTGTAGAGATCACCTTGAGCTACGGAAAATTGTGATGCGTCTTTTCTAATCATTCAAAGACCAGACGAATAATTGAAGAAACATCTGAAATTAGAGTATTTGAGCTCGTGTAACCCCTCAGTCGTTCCCTTCATGCCCAACGATGTTTTTAGTTATTTTTAATGGTCTCCACCAAAAGGGAAAAAAAGGACGCGCCAGAGTGGAATAGGCTGGAAAAATACAATCCCTCCACTTTTCATGTTCAGTACACTGACGTGTGGCAGTTTGTGCAAGAGACTTGAAAGGGCCGAGTGTTTTAACATCATGTCTCTGTGTGATCTGAGAACAATTTGCAATCAAGTCGAGGAAAAAGAAAAAAAAAACCTCTCGCATAAATCAGCCAAAGTGACACTTTTATACATCGCTAGATGTCTGTGTTCATTTTTGCTCTCTCCTCTTGGCCCATTGAGACTGAAATGGTGACAAAAACACATTGCCTGACTGTAGGCGTGTTGTTTTTTTGGTTAATTGGTAATTGGATTGTTATTCATTACCCCTTATGTGTGAAACCGGCACCTTTGTCTCGCTGCCTCATTACCTCTCTGTCTGTCTGACGCCCTTCGGTCACGTCTCGTCAGCTGGGAAACATCACAGCAGTGTGACCAGTGCGTGAAAATGGATGTGTGTGTGTGTGTGTTTGCACCATGTGATGCTGGATCTTGCCGTGTGACTATTATGACTGATGCAGCACAGTCAGTTTTTGTCACCGCTGAGTAATAGTCGTGTGTTTTTCGTGTCTTTCAGTCCGAATCCGAGCAAGACGAGGAGTGTACGGGCAGCATGGGCTCCGCTGCTGTCGCTGTAAGTCATTTTCCTTCCTCTTCTTTTATTGTTCTTATTACAAAAGGGTTAGGGGAGTTACAAGTGATACATTTAATAGACGACTGTTGGGGTTTGGTCTTGGAAACGCCACTACTCGTTCCCTTTAAACCAATAACAGAATTAAAAGCAAGAACCACTGACCTATGTGCAGTGTGATCATGGGTGTCTCCCAAATGTGTCAGTTGGCTGTGACTCAGTCATTTGTAGGAAATGGATTAGAGGTTTGTAGCTTCAGCATTATCAATAGAGCCCACAACAGGATGTGGACAGTAGGGTGTGTGTGGGTGTGTGTGTGTGTGTGTGCGCGCACATCTGAGCTCTCCCTCCCCTCCCTGTGATAGCTGGATCCTATAGAGAAGGAGTGGATCTACTCCGCTGCAGGTGCTCGAGTCCCTAACCTCTCACATCTGCTCAGTCAGGACCCCTCGCTGGCAAACAAGAAGGTAACGCCATGGACCCTAAATGAACGAGGGATCTTTTTGGCCATCTGTATGTGGTAATATCGCTATCACAAAGTCTGACGTGGCAAGAAACACGGCAATCAAATGAGCTTTAAACCCAGATCAAGGCTATAGCCAAACTTAATTAGAAGGAAACAAGGAGGACAAACGGAAGAATTATTACCCACTGGTGTCGAGCCCATTCAGAACGTGCCTGGTCGACACCGCACTTCATTAGGTCCTCAGCAAAACACCCCCGCCAAGTCAATCGGATGAAAATTCAAAAACAACAGACGGACAGAGACTTCTTTCATTGCTGCTGCAAGGCATGGGCCAGAGACAGGAGGCTAAATCATCGTAGCATTGTGAGCTTGTCAACGTTTTAAGAAGATAATCAGTAAAAAAAAACACACAAACTGTCCTTTAAATGTTTTGTAAAACTCTTCAGGAAAGTGAAAAATGCTTGTCAAAGCTTGGTGTGTTTCGTTGCTCTTTCATCCCTATTTAGTTTTGACAACAATTTAGATTATTTAGTTGTGATAAAGCATTGAGTAGTGCCCTCTTCAAACAGGGTACAGACCTCATTTTGTAGTGATTCATTCCTACTGAAGTGTATCCAATGCAACATTGTAAAACACACAGCCTGTCCGTGTTGTGGCCCTCGCCTTGCAGGTTGTAGTGGTCCCTCGAGAGTCTCATGTCGTGAACATCCATCCCAGTTCACAGACTGACCTCGACTGTACTAATTACAGGTACACTCTTGATTCCGGTGCAACAAGTGACTTGTACTGACATGTCAGGTATGTTCACCTTTAGTTTAACCTGCAAACAAAGGGTTTTAGATAATCCGGCAAAGCTGTTGGCTTGTATAGAAATAAAGGCCATTTCTGGAGAAGGACCAAAGGACAACTCACTTTTTAGGCAACTCAGGAACTTTAGCTGCATTTCAAAGCAGAGGATTCAGGGACTAAATTTAGTTCCTACACTAACGCTTCAAGTACCAAGAAAGTCCCGACAGGGGGGATAGTGGGGGGGGGGGGGGCTGAGCTCTGCCTATTTGTCAACTTTTACAACTTGAGTACGGCTTCATTCACAAAACACAGAAGTACGAGGTGCCTCTAGTATCACTGGGACATTTCTCATGATGTTTATTGACATAAAAACAATAGTTATGTTCAGATCCAAAGAATGTGAACGAGAGAGACAGTTGGGAGAGCTATACGATGAATGAGAGGGAGGGAGCAGCAACGAGAGGGAAAAGAGGTAAAAATATAAAAATACAAACATTAATTGTACAGTCTAAAGTTGAAATAAATAACTGTCATACTCAGATCATTGGTACTGCGGAGGGAGGAGCTTTTTGTCTCCTTTCATCCGTTTAAAAATCAGTGTCATGCAACAGTACAGAGAACAACATGATGCTGAGTCTGTGTTTTTGTTTCTTAATGTGTGAAAATGTATTTTGTCCGCACTTCATTTGCCTTCAGTCTCATTTTCACGTAAACAGGGACTGTTTAGTTCCTTTGGTTCAATACTTTCTTGCCCTGTTGGACTTTGTCATAGCGTTGTCAGTCTGTTCCCAGATCTAATCAATCACTCTGGTGGGTGCAATGTTATCAAAACTGATAGAATTAATTACCAAACAACACAAATAATGATCCTTCAATGTAAGACGAATACAAAGTGAAGAAACCTGAAAGTACATTTTCTATAAAAAAAAAAACCTCAAACTGTTTCATGTGGTTGGATACGTGGTTTCACTAATTTATGCTTTTGTGTCTTTTTTGTTGGTGGGGGGTCGAACCAGGACTTTACCTCAGTGAGTATTTGATATACCAGCTACAGACTGTAGATGTAGTTATTGACAACTGCTCTGTTATTACATGATTTTTGACTAAAAGCTTCTCCTTTTTTTCCACTTTGGCTCTCACTGTGACTACAACCATCCTTCTCAGGGGGTAAGTTTCATCATAGAGTAATAACTCCCAATACCCGCTGTAGCCTGTTGGAACGGACGCTCATTTGCAACTTGCATTCAAACCGAGCGTATTATTATCTCTGCGTTTCTTGATCTCTCATCTGTGATGGCGTAGTTCAAAATGCACAATGACGCTCGCTGTGTTTTGCTTGTGTAACTTTCACAAGCTCATTCTGCCGAGACCTTTTTCCCCTTAATAGTATTCTGAGAACCCTGTGTTGAAACATCCAGATCATGCATTTCAAAAGGTCCACTATCAAACGGATTATGAAAGATAGCTTTTAGCTCCTGTGCCCCCCTGACAACCCAAATCCTTTTATTTGTCTCCCTGTGCGCTTAAGAGATTTGAGCTCATGTTTGTTGTCCCTCCCCTGTGTCACAGTTCTCACACTGCCCTGTGACCATGGCAGACCACCTTCTAAGAGTAGCCCTAAGCCTCTGCCATCCACACCCGGACAAGATAGCATGGCCGCCATTGAAGTGTAGGGAGAAGATGTGTGTGTGTGGGAGGGGGGGGGGATTAAGGAGAGTCTTAATGCCCCACAAAGACTTCACCCACTTAAAGATAATCTGAAAGTAATAGAGCAGGCTGGGATTAATTGTAGAACAATGCAGGTTGTGTCCCTGGGAAGGTGCTAAGTCCCCCTCAGGCCTCTTTGATGTTCCCTTTAGCCCTCAGCCTTTCCCTGTTCTGCAGAGGTGGATGCCATTCCAGAGATAACGCACAGAGATACCGAGAATCACAAGTCTTTAAAACCAGGAGTCATATATATTTGATCTGAATTCTGTCATGTCCTCACTTTGCTCAACAGAAGTTGTCCTAAGTGTTCCAAATACCAGGCTTTAAATCACATGTTTGACCAGGACTGAAGGGATTACTCTTCATCCTGGGAGGACTTAAGCGTTTCCTGCTCTGACCAAATGTTTGTTAGGTTTAGATGATCTCATAGAAAAGATGTGAAGTTGCTTAAAAGTGAAGACCGGTCAGAACACCTTACACCTCACCGAAGCCAAACACGTCTCACTCCAAAGTCTAATGCTCTTCTTCTTTTTTTTCCTCTCTCCCTGCTCTCCTCGTGACGTGGGCCTTCGTTCCTGCTGTGACGGACTTCCTCTGCCACACAGTTTGTAAGTACATCATTAGCCCATCACTCCTCTCTGCCTTCCTCCACGTCAAGTGTCAGGCACACTGGCCATTGTGTCGCCTGTTGATGGGAGTCCCTTTTTGGGCCACCACTTCCCTCACTGGGGAGCGCGTGGCGGGGACAGGGACGTCCCTGAGTGATTGGACAGGTGGCCACCCCCAGTGGGCAAGAACAGAATCGAGAGGCGCAGGACGGGAAGACGCTGCATCCTGTTCGGCCTCGTCCATCACCCCTGCCCACTGGGAGGCCCGCCGAGCCGCCTGTCAAACAGCCCTTTGGCCAATCTGTCTTGAGATGTGACAGGGGACAGACAAAAGAGCTGGAGATACTTGAGCCAGACAGCATCTATCACAATCTGTCTCCCAGACGCACGGCACTCGGAGGTGCAGCTATACCTATCGCTCCCTCAGTCCCCTCAGTGGGTACAAGCAGACATTTTTCTCTCGCCAGCTGTTGGACAGGCTTGTTTTGCTACACTTAGCACAATTAGCAGCATAGCTTCTAAACAAAAAAAAGGACCTGTGTGCTGTTCAAGTGGCGCGCTCGCCCCGGTTTGTGCCTCTCATGTGTTATCATCACATTCAAAATCACCGAGCTAAACATCTGTTTCCCTGCTACATAAATGCCCGGTGTTGTCGTTTAACAACACTTACAGCTGTTCTGAGGTTATTTCCAGAATCCTCAAAGACTTTTGTAACCTTGGGGAGGAAAAAAATATTCTGTCCACAGAAAATCGAATTTAACCAGTTTCTTGGCCTGCAACTATATTTCTGGATCCAAGTAGCCGGAAAGGACTTTTTTGTACAATACATGAAAAATATAAACCCATTCTTTAAAAAAAACTCCAGTAAATTCTTTTGTAAAATGTTGACATTTCGGTATATTGAATATGTAATTTCCAGATGTTATCTTTGTTTGTGTTTGAAGAGTCTGAGGATTCTGGAAACAGCTCGAGTACATCTGTAAGTTCTGTGTTCTTCAAAGATTGACAGTTTGTTTTTTTGCTTAGCTGTGCGACTAAGATAATGGTAATGCACGAGAGGCAAAAACTAGGGCTAGCCCTCAATTATATGTGTCCAAAAAACACTCACGAGGTATTGTTTCAGCACGCTGTGGAATCAAACAGCTTTGCTATGAAAGTTATGATTGTTTTTCGCGCTTACCAGCACATTTCATACTGCGCACGTGGCAGCGTTGAAGTCTGAGGTTGATTTAAAAGTAGTTTAGGACACAAACAGGCATATTTTCATTAACGACAGTATTTGAACAAGGTGCGTATCTGTTTACAAGATTTCCAATGTTATTTACATTTACTTTGCGTTGATATTAACTTGTTTCAACTGTTCAAAATCTTTGGAAAGAAAGAGACTTCTCTTTTTTTTTTTTTAAAGTTCAACATTGTTGCTGTTGGATCTCCACAACTTTTCAGTAGCTAAGAAAAGTACTTTTCATCTCGTCTGATCGACAGACATAAAATAAAAAGACTGAGGTTATAAGGTTGCCATCTATCCTCAGTCACCATGTCATTCTGATGGTTACTGTTTGATTCACTGTGTTAAGGGTCAGACTCAGAAGGGGTGGATGTGGTTACTTTGCAGACATCTGCACTTACGCTCCGCTTTCACCTGTTGGCAGCCCATAATTACGCAGCTTAAAGAGTGTAGGAGAAACTGTGGAGATCACAGTTCCAGTCCGACAGGTGGATGTGGTTTGCATGTGCTTTTTCGGTGTGTGTTGTACATACATGTGTCTATTATTTTCACATCTTTGCATGTGGACATGTGGGTGTCGTGTCGCGGGGGCCCATGTTTACCTCCTTGACGTGTGCTGACAGTAGTGCGCTGATGTCTGGGTGGGTCTCCACTCTGCAGGTCACACTAACATCATCAATCTTCCCCCGGGTGACAGGCGGCTGCCCCCCCCCCCCCCCCAACTGTGGGCACAGTGCTGTGTTGTTTTGTAATTAGGCTCTGTTAGATGGCAGGAAACCATCTCTCCATCCCTCCCGCTCACCATCCCTCCATCCGTCCACTCCCCTCTGTGCACAGCTGGCCTTCTGCCCTCACACGGCCAATAAGAAGCTGCCCCGCTCAGCTTAGACAACTTGTGATGATGCTAAAGCATTTACCATGCCTGCTATCTTCTGTAATATTGTCAGAGGAAGTGCATTTTATGAATGACTCTTCTTTCCTTATTGCACACAGACAGCTCTGCACTGGGCTGCCAAACATGGCAACAAGGACATGGCTGCTCTGGTGGCTAATGCGGGTGCTGATGTCAACACCAAATCAGTGAGTGCATTTTATTTTTATTATACATTTACTATATATTTTTTTATCATTACAGGGACACTCACGCTATTTAGTATTGGACATTGGTTGAATATTTGAATTGCATTGCGAGTAGAAATCTGCAACGACTGAAGTTCTTTCATTACCTCGGACCAAAATGTACACTTACATCAATTTGGCAAACAAAGTGACAGATAAGCTTTTTCTGTCTTTAAAGGCAAATATACTTCACAATAAAATGTAATTATTTACATTATGGAGATGTGCATTTTGTCCCCAAAAGGAAGGCGAGCCCCACAATGTTACTGGGTAATAGGACTGAGCGATATGGAGAAAAATCAAACATCACATTATTTCAACACACCTCGATACCGCTGTTGTTACGATCGTGGATGGTTGACCATTGGTGCTTTTATAAAATCTTTACTCAATGTAAACAGTAAACTATATGTATTTGCCACAATGCCGTTTGCTTTTCTGTGCAACATCACTGATTTATTCATGGTGTTCTTCTTTCTTGCAGCATGTGAGTATCCAGGTTTTTTTATCAGGAAGTGATGGGTATGTACAGTAAGTTGTTTGATTTTAACTTGAAACAAAAAGGACAGCAACATGGCTGCTGGTTTCTTCTTCTGTGCCCCTCAGTGACGTAATGCTCCTAAATGATCCAGCTGTGCAAATGTATCACAGCAGCTCGTGTTGTCGGGCTGCGGGAGTACTTCGCTAATAAATCATGTCATGTCATGTTAATTGTTTCCCAAAACAGTGCGTCTATATGCCAGCATGCACAACGCTAGAACTATGCAATTTTCAGCAAATTACCAAGCAATTATGTTTTTATCATTATCTTATGTTTCCATAACCTTTGCTAATTTGTATATTTTTTTCCCACATTGTTTTCATTGGCTGTGTTTGGGCCTGGGAATCTCTAGGGGGTAGGTACTAAACCCTTCCACACTTATACCTCTGAACTCAACATAAAGTCAAAATGTCAATTAATTTAAACTGCCTTCTTTAATGTGTCAATGAGGCGACTGTACAGGGTGTGTTTGCATGCCACGTCATATCACCACTGTCCCTAAAATGAGAATAATTATGAAGTTCATCATACAAGTTTTAAAATGTTCTTGATGCATGTTTTCCTTTTCTTCTGCAGGGATATACGCCTCTACACATTGCAGCGTTACATGGTCATCGGCATATTCTAGACCTGCTCATCGTGACATATGGTAAAAACTGCTTTCATTTAACCAATATAGCACCGCCATTAATGCACAATAAAATACATGATTTTACAATAAAGTGCAGTGAATCAGTTTAAGAGTGACGACTGAGTAGTTTAGTTTACCTTTGGATCATGAATTGTCTCTTAAAGCTTTAGGTGAAAGACGTCAGTGAAGTAGCTATCTGCAGTCTTCCAAGACTTTATTCTTAGCTTTCAGAGATTTTTTTTTTTTTTTCTCATCAGGGGCCAAAGAAAACTTAAGGGACTACAGCGGCCATTTTGCCGGCCATTATCTGAACATCAAAGAACCAGAGGGTCCAGAGGAAGACTGCGACCTGCGTGAGTGACTCTTACTTATGCTGCTGTATGAAATGTTAAGAGTTAGATAAACGTCTTTGAATTGTTTTGTCTTTGTTAAGTCTGAAGTATAACATTTAAATACATTTGTAAAACAAAGTAAAATATGCTGTTTTTATTTCAAAGAAAAGTTGATCAGTTTGGGAAATTCGCTTACTCCCTTTCTCTGCGAAAGTTAGAAGAGAAGATCAGCACCATTGTTAGGTTTGAATGCCAAATTAAATAACAAGATTAATACCGCTATCATATCTATCTGCTGATTACAATGCTATACTGCCAGCAGCTGGTTAGCTTAGCTTAGGATAAAGACTGGGGGGGAAACAGCTACCCTGGCTCTGCCAACAAAACCCACCTACCAGCACCTCTTCTTACCTCTATTCATTATTTTTACTGTAACATATTGCACAAAACATTTCTGAACAAAAGTATTACAGATTCAAAAATAACCAGCGTCTAAGCCTTTTATTGCACACATGAGATTAAAATGATTAAAATCAGCGAGGTGTTATTATTATTATAATAGTTATTCTGCCACAGGCTTGAAGGGCAGCTGTAAGTTGTGCAACAACCAGATGTCACTGCGTTTGAAAGTGATATCTCTTAAATGTAGTCAATGGTAATCACAAGCTTTCCCTAATCGTGTTTCCTTTTGTTTCTTGGAATCTCAGAGTTTCAAGTGACTCAGGCCAGAGAACGGAACAGGAACAGAAAGTTGGCATCGTTGTTTCACTCCAAGAAAAAGTGGGGCTCAGCAGAGGAGCTGGCCCCGATAGAGGAGGAGAGGACGGCGTCGCATCAGCTCGCCCTTCCTCCATTCAGACCCAGAAAATTCTCCCGCTGAGAAAAAAAACAGACCCCGGGGACGATCTCTGACTCTGCTAGGCCTTCTACACTCACATATCCACTTAAACCTTACATGCATATATATTTACACACATGATGTTAACCTACATGTATGTACAATAGAAGCCTAATATGTGTATATTTGTTATGTACACACATACACCAACATTTAAACCGTATATACGATATAAAGACACGATCACACCTGAACAGCTCATCTATGCTGAACACGGATGCTTTAACATTAAATAGGAGGTGTTGCAGATGATGCTTTGCTTCTACGTGTATTAGCAATATTTATGCTTATACCATAAAAGTATTTCTTGAAGCCTTTACATTTGAATGAATGTCGCTATATGTTACATATGCCTTACAATTTCAAATGAGCTCAGGCCACACGGATTCTTTAAGATCATCGTCGCCTTTTGTTTGCGTTAAAGACGACGAGTAGACGATAGGACTGTGAAGATGTCCAGGTGATCCAGATTCACTCTCAGTGAGGAGTTAAATGATGATTAAAATATATTAAAATAAGCAGACTAAACTTTTAAAAAAAGACACTGGTTTGTGTGTTTTGGTCTATTAAAAATAATTTGTACTTGCTTGACATTTTCCATAACATACCACAAGTTAGTTTATATTCATGTCAGTATGGCATCAGACTCAATTTGCAGATACCTTCATTTTGTATTGAATTAATAATTATAAAATCACAATTAATCTGTCAACTAAGGGATAGAACGAAAGTTTAAACCAGCATAAACCTCTACAGCGTTTTAAATATTTTATCATTTTTGTACAGTCCCTTATGACAATGAAGTATTGTTGATTGTTCAACTCCAGCAGCTGAGTTTGTGATGCAATTGAACCCTTTGCATTTGTTTTCACCAAGTTTGTGTTTATTGCTTATTGGGTTTTTTTCCAAGTAGCTTATGAATATGCAGCGCTGCATGGCAGCAAAGTTGTATTTCTCCATGAATGAATACACCAGCAACAAACCCTGCTCAAATATTTATGAGACAATACATTTACGTTGACAGAAAAGTGTGTTAATCAACATAAAGGCCGATCCATCAATAAAATTGTACACGTTTGTTGTGATTAATTAGCTATTTCAAGCAAGATTCAGTTTCAAGTAAATTGTCAAACTGTGTTTAAGACAGTCGCTTCTTGGAAGGAAGCACATTGGTGTAAAAGGTAACGCTACGCTTTGCAACTTTGTGAGTAAAGCGTAGTTATTGGGCTACATACAAAACCATAAGTGTTATTCTGAGCCCAGAGACATGTCAGAGCACCAGAAGGTTTCAGACAACATTTTCATCTGCTGTCAAAAGATGCTCATTGTAAGTATTTGTTTATAATTCAGTGCCATTGTAAGAGGGAGTCGTGTATTTTCAAGCTAATTGTTTCATCTAAACAAGAAAAAAAAAAAAAACTGCTTCCATTACATCTTTTGCACAATATTTATATAATGAAGGTATTTTGGTATTAAACTATATTTTATATCAAACTGAATATTTGTGCTTTATTCCTCATTCACACCGTTTCTGCTCCGGCATTGTTCACTTTGAACACAGTTGAAAGTCATTGTGCGTCTACTAACATCAACCTCCAACCTCTGGACTGGCTGCTCACACACAGCTTCTCCTTATACGGAGCAGAGAAGAAGAACAACTTGTGATAATGCCCCCCCCCCCTCTTTCTTTCAATACAATAACCCTAGTTTTTTAAGCCGCCTTTGATCTTACTTCAACTACCTGACTTTGTGGGCTACGGATGGAGTAAATATGGGGCCTGCTAACTCTCCATACGGCTTTAGACCTTAATTCCTGATTAGCTGAAAAGGGCAGCACTTGCTTCTGGGTCTTGGATATCAGACGACACAGAGGGGAACAGAGGCAAGTGTTTTTGTGCTTCATTTTTGAAGCGAGGATGTTTGGGGGATAAGAGGGGAGTTTCTGTAATAGATACTTATCTTACTGCCCTCAAGCCCCTCAAACAAAGTCCCCCTCTGAAGAGATTATAACCCAGGGAGGGCACATTAACTCTAATCCGATGCTTTGAGGCCTTGCACCCCCATACCACCCTCTGCCCCACTTATTCCAACCCTTCTGTTGTTGGGGGGGGGGGCTACCTTGTATCTAGTGCTTGTATGAGTAGGGCCTGTGGCTACACACATGGGTTGTGTGTGTGCGCATGTATGTGTGTGTGTGTTTGTGTGCGAGTGAGGGGGGTGGGGGGACTGTTTCAATAGCACGCTGACTCTAATGAAAAGCATTGAGGGGTGCATACTGCTGTGTAACTGATTCCTCTCTCTGAAGAGATTAGGCGCCACATTGTTGGTTCAGTTGCTCATTTCCATGAGAGCACAGCCTCCCACCAGCGGCTGCTTGGCTTTGTTATTTTGAGTTGGAAAACACAGAGCCCAATGTCCCGGGCTTCCTTGTTACCATTGTTTCACAAATAGGCCAAAATGTAGATGTCACGTCACAAATGCCCAATAACCTCATTAGCTGCTCTCCGTGAGGCTAAAGAGAGAAAATAACAGATGCACGAACTTCAGTTTGTGCATCTGTATGGAGACTCTGCGTAAAATTGAGATAATACTACTCTAAAAACATGTGTTTCACTGCAAATACATATCCCCTATTCTACAGATGAAAGACAGATACATGGGCGGTGGAAACTTTCAACTGAGGTGGAGAAACTGCCGCGATTAAGTTTATAGGGTGACTAAGTATCCCTTAGCATCAACATAAACATGTTATAAATGGTTTATGACACTATAATGTAGTTGGAAGCAGATATTAGTGTTTATAACAACTATTCCTCATCCTGTGGACACCCATAAGTGGAGGCTGGTGTATAAAAAGATAATGAATGACAGTATTGTGAAACACAGTGATAATGTGGAACATATCTTCAAGAGAAGTTAGAAATGTTGATCTGGTCCGCAAACAACTACAATATAGTGTATAAAATGTGAATTCATTGTTTGTTTACTGCTTACAACTGCTAAACAGGAGTGCAGTGTTATTGCTGAAGACTTAAATTGTTTTAATTGGACTTTGTTATACTCAGAAATACGGATGAGACATGTGCAGGGAAAAATGGCATCCCATCCATTATTAAAATCCACATACAGCTTGCAACTACGGTGGAGAAAGGGGATGGGGAGAAATAACGATGTTAGTACCGTAAAAAAACAATACAGCCACTCCTGTAACACTGAGAAATAACCGGTATGGCGACGTCCTCTACGTATGTGCAGGGAAACTTGCAGCCAATGTGTCGAAACAGGGTGCAGCGAGCTAACAAGCTGGTCTGGAACTCCGGGGAAGCTGCTCTGACTGGGCTCCATGCAGCAAACTGGGCCGGGGCTCCAGCCGTGGGATACCGGGGGGGCCCTGCACCCACCCACCGGGGCCCGACACATGCAAGGACACAACCAGCAGCAGCAGCACCAGCTGTCACGCAGGCCATCAGGGCCTAACCAACGCCGCCTGTCACTCACCCAGCGGAGGGCCGTCAATCAGGCTGCACCCGGGAGGGAGCTGGGAGGCGGGACACTGCCCGGCCCCAAACAAAGACATACTCACATTTGCAAGCGGTTTCAGCGCCACTACTATTTTGAAAGAATGATAGAGTGGTCCTGATAAGAGAAACGACAAAGGACAAAGAGTGGAGGGGGGTCTGGGGAAGAGGGAGTCAGATAGTAAAGAGGTGGGAGAGCTTGATAACATTCACACGTTGCTTACATCTCTCCATTTGTGTTGTTGGTGCCCCAGGGAAAATCTCATTAGGGAGTTCTGGTTGGAGACCATTATGCATTTGTTGTCAATTGATTATCTGTGCTTCTCACTATGTAAATCTCTCTCTAGAATTTTAGCTTTAAGTCTTTATTGGGATTTTTCTGTGGCTATATATACATTTTCTGGCAAAATGTCTGAAAACACACTTTAGATACACACTTTTTCATCTTTTCATTTAGCTTTTTTAATGTCTAAGCATGTTTCACGAATAGAATTCTTTCATCTCCTCCGGCTCAGTTTCTATGAGTCTGTCTGTCAACTTTCTCCCCTCTCAGCATGGTGCGGCAAAAATAAACTAACAAGCAATAGGTGTGGAAGACTCTGCGGATTCTCTTTAGGCTCTTGTTGTCTTGTTCACACCTACCTATGAGTTATTCTAATTGCATGTTTCGTCCCTTTGTCGGCTCGCAGGTAGGGGATTGCCTGTAATTGAGGTCACACCTAAACCTTTTGTCCTGACCTGCTCATTAGCCCCTTGCACTGTCGTTCTGCATGTTCATCCAAAGCCAGGGGCTTTCTGTGCAGTGAGTTGTGTGGAATATGCACAGGATTTGTCGATAAAGGAAGGTTCACAGCACTATTTCAATACAGAGGAATGACTCTCCTCTCACAGATAAAGATAAGTCCATCCTCTTTGCTATCTTGTACTGTATCTCTTTGGGTGCTGAGAACAATCGTCTTCCATTTGGTCACTTCTCTCTGCTGCAAACGACTGACATCCTAATGGCAAACAGCACAAACTCAACCTGTCAGAGCAAGACCAACACCTGCATTGTGGTCGGAGCTGCCAAAAGAGGAAGAGAATGAAAAGGAGTTCTACAAGAGGGACAAAGGCCACTGCCCTGAGCTGTTTGTGTTGTGAGATGTAGACTACTGATGCCATAGGCCTCCTTCTCTTTGCACTCCAGCTGGAACTATTGTTGCTCTTGTTCAAATTTGCTTTAGGTTCTGTGGACCCAACCCAAAGAAATTCCTTTTTAGTTTCTCTATCTCTTCATATTTTGGGTCCATCATTACACACTAGTCTACCCTGAATTATGCAACATAATATTTACAAACACCTCTTATGATAACTACGGGGCTATGGTGGGAGAAACAAAAGAGGAAAGGTCAGCAATATAAGCGATTATTTTCATTTTCAGTAAATCAGACTATTTTTTGACCGTTTGGACCACAAATGTCAAACAACTATTCAAAAGATGCCCAAACTACGTCTTCAAATGTCTTGTTTTGTCTGACCAAAAGTCCAAAACCCAAAGATATTGAGTTTATTATTATTATTGTATAAAGCTGGAACTTGATAGCATTTTTTCACTGTTAATACTTGACTTAAACGATTACTCCATTCAAAATAGGAGGATATTATTTTTCAATCGAATAATCCATAAATCGTTTCAGCATTTGCAAGCTGTACCTAATAAACTGAAAACTGAGTGTAAATTCTTAGTAGGTGTAAATTTGCTGCAACAAGGAAATCAATACACCACATTACATGGTTGAACTTTTTCCCCCCAATACATTTGCAAGATTAGCCTTTTAACTGTTTCAAATAATTAGGAAAAAAGAATACCAACTGCTGGTGTAGCTTTTATAAAGTCAGACTTATGGACAGATATGTTAAATATGTGTATGTGCACACTTATAGGCTAATGTGAGGCTTAAATTTTATAAATAATTCAGTTCATAAGTCTGCAACTTACTTGTATGCAGGTGTTATTATTAACAGTGAGGGCCAATGCATTTCCTCAAAATAAGAAACAAGGTTTGCACGACATGAAGAAGAAAGTAAAGCATGTCTCATTATACGCCTATCGGCTAAAGAAATGGAGAGATTTTAAAAGAATTTCATCGAAAGCAAATGCAGAAAAAAAGCAACTTATTGAGGCTAAGTGAAAAGAGTTACAGTTAATAAATACTGAGTATATTTTGGGTTTAAAGTAAAAATGTAATAAAAACAGAAATAAAAATCTAAACAGAAAATATTGTAAAATAAATATTGTAAAGTGGCTTTAGGTATCATCACTGCACGTTTTTTCACTTTAATACTTTTGTCAGTATCGCTACCAGCACTACCCCTCTCAATAGGGTCAATATAATAATACAAATTATGCAAGATAAAAGAGATGAAGCTCCCTTGAACCCAAACACAGAGCTTATGTGGCTCGTTTGAAGGGTATGAAGGGGGGAGAGACATTGGAATAAGAACTGTAATCTTCTCCTCTTATCTCCAACAACCTCCTCCACACACACATACATTAGCATCTGTTATCTCACAATTATCATATACATTAGTCAACACCTGTTTCACTTAACCTCGTTTAATTAGGACCATTGAAACGTTGTGCTTCATGCAAAACAATGCCATCCGACATGTAAAAGGGCAGTTTGTTATGGTTCAGTCAATAAATGAACAAATAAAAAGTTATGCTTCTAAAAGATAACTTGGTTTCAGTCAATTATTTAATGAAAGAACTGCAAGAGGTTTATTTTGGAAAATGTAACACATCCGTCTATAGTGACATTTTTACGCATGCATGCGTAAAACGTACTTTAATTGTTTATTCGCCTAATGTAATGTCATTGAGATGGTTGATTCAATTCACAAAACTACACATCTGTAGAGGATGAAGTGTCATATGCGACAGTAGAGACTGGCGGGATGTTGTTAACTGAATTCAGGTCATTTTCTAAGCTCCGGCGATTAGTGCTAGACATGCGAAGTGTTAAATCCGTCTTTAAAAATACATCAAACTGGTGTAAGTTTCTATGTCTTGAAAACTAAAGAGGTAAAATAAAACCTAAATAAAAACGATTAAAACCTATAAATGGAAAATCAAATAATGTCGCTAAGTGGGCGGATATCATTTATAACGTTTCGTCTTCTGAAGAAAGAAAAAAAGTTTTATTTTGGGCTGTTATCAAAATGAGATCAGTAATACAAACCTAAAGACTGTATTTCTATGACAAAATATGAGCTGATGGTAAAGTCTGAGTCTTTATTCACCTCTCAAAAGAAAAATGTTGCATTTGAATTGAAACTTCAGTTCTTTACAAACAAATCTTGTGTTGCGATAAGCAGCACATATTTAGCTCCTCCACGAAAACGCTAAAAGGAACAGCGGAGGGCCTCTTTGATGGGATTTGTTGCCAGTGAAAGCTGTGGGTCTTTTGAACGTAGCTGTCAGTCACTACCAGTGGGACCTCCCCCTCCCGGCAAACACACGCTGGCAGCTGGGTGTATATAAATAGATCCAGGAGGTCGGATTGCCACTCAAAGCCAAATAGCTGGGACGCAGGAAAGATGCCCGCATCGCATACTGGAATTGGCAGCTTTCTCTTGGAGCGGAACATCAGCATGCCGACTGGATATCAGTTCCCGGTGCTGGGATGCCCACCGAGTATGCAGCAGCAACAGGCTCAGCATCTGGCAGCGATGGCAGCTGGAATTCCAATAACGTACTCTGGACTACAGGGATACAACTTCATCCCCTATCCACACCACAGGCACATCACACACATGGTGAGTTGATAATTCACAAAGTAATTCAACATTTACATTAAAAGCTCAAGTGGAATCATTACAACCTACTTTTAAACAGAAACGTAAGTAAAATCTGATTTTGGAGAAGTTTAACAACTCATTTTCAGAAACGGCATCGTGGAGAACGTACTCGCACTGAGTTGTACTGAAGTTATGTTAGCCTAAAGCCTCAAAAACGTTTCCAGAATCCACGAGTTCAGGAAATGTTCCCCTTTATTACATTTCTGTCTATAAACAATTGAATTGTGTGCTCTGGGTCAAGGGTCGCCAAATCCGTGCGTAATTGCGCACAATCGAGATTCCTTTGCTTGCTCTTACGTTCCTTCTCTCTGTTTTCCAGAACAACGGTTTCGATTTGAAGGCCACCTCTCCCTACCATCACGCGCTACTGGCTCGCGGGGGAGCTTTCTATCCACCGTATCGCCCTGGAGCAGCAGAGGATCCCGGTAGGGTCGCCAAAGTGGCCACCCGAGAGAGCACCGGCGCGCTCAAGGCCTGGCTTAACGAGCACCTGAAGAACCCGTATCCGACCAAGGGCGAGAAAATCATGCTCGCTATCATCACCAAAATGAGCCTCACGCAGGTCTCCACCTGGTTCGCCAACGCAAGGCGACGCCTTAAGAAGGAGAACAGGGTCAGCTGGGCGTGCAAGGGGAAATCAGACGAGGAGGAGGAGGATGAGCAGGAGGGAGAGAGCGACGATGCAGACAGTTCCATGCAGAACTGTCATCTGGATGAGGAAGAGCCTCGAGGTGACTCCGCACACACCGATGAGCACGAAGACGGCGCTTTGGACAGCTCAGCGTGTGCGGATGCGCGGTTGGAGATGCCGCAGCAGCCAAGCAGCGAGCACGAGGACAGACAACTTGCACTTGTTAAGAAAGTTGAAAAGAGCGACTCTGATCACACGCTATCGGAGAGTAAAGAAAACATTGCCAGTCAGAAACCCAAAATCTGGTCTTTGGCCGAAACCGCCACCTCAGAGACTGTTAAGAAACCCCTGGACAATATTTACCACCCGGCCGGAAAACTGTGGGCCGAGTGGGCTTCAAGAAACGGACTGTTCGTTCCGTCATGTTACACCACTCGTGAAATGGTCTGAGTGGCTATTGAGACACACATGAGAGACACTTTTCCACTTCTATGCACTTTAAACTTTCAAACCTCAGGGAGTTGGTCGATTATTCCTGAAGTTTGCAGTGAAACGAAAACCTGTTTTGAGACCAAAGACTATAAACATGTTGTAAATAAACGTAGATGTATTTTTCCATCGCCAACATGTAAATTATGTTTCCTTTGTCTATTCATGAAGAAATATTTTTGCTTGAATAAAGTTCAGCGTCTAAATACAATTGTTTTGACTGGTCTGTATTAGACTTCAACGCAATGATAAATTCAGACAGTTTTACTTTGGATAAATGGAAAGCCATATCGTTTCTCGTTAATAGGAAAACCTATAAAATGTGAAAACTCCAACATATAACAGTTGGTGTTAATAAAGGTTCGGCACAGAAGGTAGCATTTTCTTCAAGATGAACTTAAATTCTCATGTAAGACTAAAAGAGAAGTTGGCTTATTCATGTAAATTGGATGAGTACAAAGAGAGTATTGGCCTTACTTTGCATAGCAAACCCAAGACCCAAGTCTATTTAATCTTCCCAAACAGGTTTTGGGTCAGATTGTTGCTGGGTAATCCCTGCCATGACTGCATGTTGATAGTTGTGTTTATTTTAGCCAATTTATCCTCAGGTAAACTGCAATATAAAATGAATTTAGATTAGGCAGCAGCAGGCTCACATGTCTGTTCCAATTGTTAGTTACGTTTAGGGTCTGGAAGAAGGATTCTTCACTATCACGTTTCCGTGTAAATTCAAAGGGCTGTACCTTCATTAATCCGGGGATAATGAGAAAGCCCCTGGGCGCGTTGTTGCCTTGTCTTCTGGCCTCGCCTCTGCATGCAAATCCCTACAAACGGGAACACACAGAGGGTAGATTAGCTCTTATCTGAGCCCATTTTCTCACAACAAACAGATGAATATAATAGAATGTCACAAAACTTCAAAATGTTAAGAGCTACTTCTAAAACTATCTCCTTTTGATTTGGACGTTTACAGTGGTAGCATACCTAATTACACTCTTCTACTCCTTATAGTGCCCGTTTACAAAGAACATAGTTCAGCAGTGGGGCACTGTAGAGACACTATTTGATGAGCTGCATTTCCAACAGTCTACAGTGAATCTATCGCGCCCCTCTGAGGACATGAAGTGGAACTACAGCACGATACATCCCATTCAATCTGCGCTGGGAGGGAAAAGCAACAGGTGCATGACGCTGTTCGCTAAATGTTATGATTCAGTAAATAATAAGACAATGGTTAAACATATATTTTCCGATTGAACGTGACTTACACTTTCCAAGGACATCATTATCTCCAATGTCCATCAGGAATAAACGTCCATAAATCCGCTTAGATATCATGAACGCTCATTAAAACTCCAGGACTTGACTGAGAATCTTCATGTTTTTACGTTTTCGTGAGTATCAAAGTGATGCAGTAATAGGTGTCCGAACACCCGTGGGTCCACTGCAAAGATGAACTGCTTGTAGCTAATTCGGCTCACTGTTAAAGCTGCCAGTCTTCCGAAATGTAAACAGATAATGACTGAACCTGAGTTAGCATTTCCGACACATGGATCTCGAAGGACATTACACTTCCTCATAATGTCCCCCCAAGGCATTATGGGAACGATTTTAGTGACACTTTGAAAAACTCCTGCATTTGATAGACACACTAACAAATATCAGGAAAAATAAACACTCCAGATTGACATTCAAGTGGCGTGCATTTTAATGCAAATTCAAATGTTTTTACATTACACGCCTTTTTCCATGCACAATTATCCCCATAACAGAACTTTGTACAATTATGTATTTTTTCAAATTATGCAATCTACAAGACATATAATACAATGACAAAATGTATAGAAATACTTATAACATATGCCATAAACTGCAGTAGAATGTCCTTTCTAAAGTAGTTACACTACAACTCCATTATTAGAGAATGAGTTAATTATACTGTAAACACTTAAAGCTATATACATCATAAGGGGGAAACTATGTACAACAGAAACATAGGGCAACATTACACAACAGGTTAGTAATTACATGCTATCAGCAATGATCAGCTGCTTTCAGACTGTGAATGTCTGCGTTTGTGATTCCTGTCGAGAAAGGATGGACGATTTCCCATTCTCCTGAGTCACATAGTTTCCATTTTCACTGAGAACTAAATCTGGTAACACCTCCTGGCTCAGCTCATCCTCGTTTTCCTCCGGTGTCCTCACGCCAGCCTCCTCTTGAGAGGACTGCAGCTCGTGCATCATGGACACTTCCTCAGTAGGATCAGTTGGGTTCATTTTCAGCACTTTGGTTTCTCTCAGTGGCTCCTTTTTGTCGCCCAGACATGATTCAAAACAGACCTACAAGAGAGTAAAATAGTGTTCAAATGTAGAAATATGGAATATTACATTTTCAGTTGTGGCCATAGAAAAAACGTTTTTCATGAATCCAAGGTCAACAGTTATAGTTTGTCAGTGTGTTTTTATGCTCTGAATGTAAGAGATTACTCCACTTCCACATGAATAGAAAACCTGGTTTCCATTCTCAGGTTATGGGATTAAGAATATTAACACCGTTACACCCTGTAGACCCCAAATTAAATGTCATTTAAAATAATAGTTTAACAATTTAGGAATTAACCTTAATTCACTTTTTTTGTAGATAGTTAAATGAGAAGATCCATGGGACTCTCATGGCTGTTGGCTAAACATGAAGCTAGTACCAGCAGTCAGTTAGCTTAGCTTAGCATAAAGACTGTTTAACAGCTGGCTCTGTTTAAAAAGTACACAAAACACAGCTTATTGTTTTCAAACTTCAGTTTTTGTTTGTTTTAAATAAATGACACACAACTAGTTTACTAGTGAGGTGAGCTATTCCCCCTGTTTCTAGACTTCATGCAAAGCTAAGCTAACCACCCACTGGTTACAGCTTCGTATCAATCTTCTAATCCAACTCTCGGAAAGAAGGCGAATAAATCAAAAAATCTCAAACTATTCCTTTAAGTGTGCATCTTAAAAAGACACCGGAGAGGTAAAGTAACATTGTTTTAGAATCAATTATTTCCAACAAAATCAGTCACAGTAAAGTGTGTTTTTATGAGCGCAATAATTTGGATTCTTTTCAGAATGCTACAGGTTACTTCAGTCAGTTTATTGCAGTCAACAACGTAGGATGAAAATAACATTTACCTTCACTTTTCTTTTTGCGTCTTCTGGTTTACAGAAACAACAGAGAACATGAGTACAGTAAGTGGATTACTGGAACTTGAACTCATTGAACATGTCATAAAAGAGAGCATTTAAAGCACAACGTACCTCTGCAAAAACAAAACCAGCAAACACAAGCTATAACCCCAAGGAAGATCACAGAACACACAACTCCGATCACAATATGTGACCGTGAGGTTTCCTCTGCAACACAAGAAAAAGAGAGAAAAAACATTAATCACATATTGACACTTCCAGCAGTGTCACTTTCCCAAGGTATCATCTCCAATAATACAGGATCATTTGAGTAGGATACAAATTGAAATAACAGGAAATGCGTTTTCAGCAAATCACTGAAACACGTTCATATTTGCCACACTGTAGCAGAGGAAGCACAAATAGATATTGAAGAAAAGAGGATTTTCATAGAGTCCATGCTTACTTTTAAATTCTAAAAATGTGATTATTTAGCCGTTTAAAACACAGTGGAGCCCAGACATGAAGGTAGCGTAAACAATGTGTCGGTGAAAGCTGTTAATCACAGTCAAAACCACAGACCAACACAGATTCACGAGATCTATCATCACATCGCCTCCATAGTTTCGCATTAAGCAAGCCACCACAAATCACACAGCTGCAGGTGGCAGGAGAGCGAAAAGTGAGAAACTTTTACAATTTATCAGCCTACGCAGAACTTACCACAGATGTTGTCAGACACGTCTGTTCCTTCTGTTTTAACATGGTATCTATCCATACATCTGCAAAGGATTTAACAGTGTTAAAGGATAATTCCTGGTTTCAGATTCAGGTGATGTCCTGAAGCTTCTTATTCAACTCCCATTCAAGCATACTGACACTATGGTGAATAGGGTACTCTGCTAAAGTGACAAAAACAAAGTTGAAGCCCCTTCCTGTGTAGGACATTATGAGAAATGTGCTTTCTTACAGAGAGTTTAATGAAAAGATCAATGCCACTCTCCTGCCTGACCAGCAAATATACAGCTACAGCTAGTTAGCTTAGCATAAAAACATAAACAAATGTGGGGGAAACAGCTAGAAACACACCAACTATTGATCTTGTCATTGAACTCTTTGTAAAAGCTCAAATAAGCGGATTTTCTGAATTGTTTCCTTTATAAGTGACGTAGTAAGCTTGAGGGAGCCCATGACAAGACAAAAAACAAAACGAGAAGAAATCATTTCCATGTTTATCTCTGGAACAGCCTTGAGGACAAAAAGGTGTTGTTCTTTTGAAGGTTTGTTTGCCGAAATACACCAGCCGAGATGAAATGGTAAACTGAGGTTCTAGGTGTGAGATTTGTGGACGTGGAATTTGAGTTCCTGCACTTACTTTGTCCATTCCTTACAGACATAGCCCCATGAGTTTTCTTCAGAAAATGTGCCCTCTGTGCATTTCTGACACACCGTGTTATGCGTGTGGTTGCCTGAAAGCAGAGTGTGAAAGATTCAGCACATTGCCAAAACAAAGCTGGTCATACTTTACGTTTTTTAATGTGAATCAAAGCGATGTGTCATACCTATGGATCGAGCTCCGTGTCCTGGTTTACAGATTGTGTGTGGCACACAGGTTATACACTCTCCACTTGAGCAGTGGAATCCCTCTTTACACATGCAGGTGCTTCGTTCCTTCTTGTTCTTTTGGACATTAACATTAAAGTTCTTATCTGAAAGTAGAATGGACACAAGTTGTAAGTTTTGCTACGTCAAACTGAAGTCTATCAGTGTATACCTAGCAACCGTTGTGTTTAGTTCTTACGTAGGTCACAGTATGGTTGACGTTGACACATGGATTCAGTTGTGTATTTATCCTGATACTCATTGTCTCCACATTCTGTGCACTGAGGATCCAGACAAGTACCGCCGGACGACATTCTGGTCCCTGAAAAAAACATACTGTAAGTTCTTGTTCATAGTCAAAAGTCTGTGCAGTACTACTGTGCAGTACTATATTTGTCTCAGGTATATACAGTAAATGGGGACATGTGGCTTCAAGGAGTAGTTAGACATTTTTGGGAAATAAGCTTTCTCGCTGAGAGTTAGATGAAAAGATTGATACCATTCTCCTATCTGTCTGTTAACTACATAGTTACATCCAGGGGACAGTTAGCTTAGCATAAAGACTGAGCACAGGCTAGCCTGCTCTGCCTAAAGGACGGTAACAAAACAATGCCTCCACCAGCTCCTCTAAATCTCACTAGTTAAACGTTTCGGATTAGTTTACAAAAGACAAAGTGTAAAAACAAGAAGTTGCAATTTCTCGTGGGGTTGTGTGCTCTGCAGATCTGCTGTATATATATATATATATATATATATATATATATATTTATTTTGGTATAGTTTAGTCTGTGACATGTTAAATCCTAATGCCCATTACAAATTCCCAAGGTGACATCTTAAAATGGGGAAGTGAAAGAGAAACCAACAAAGGAAAAAAAGCAAAGTGAAAGCAAATGTAAATGTTATTAGCATCAGTGATCATGCTCTTTGAGAAATGTGCTACTTTTTGCCATCTGTGACTTCTATATGCTGTACCTTTAATGTTTATTTGTTAATGTTTTTAGGACAGTGAGTGCCTGTGTGGCTGCAATAATAGAAAGTAACATGTTCCTGGATCACTTTTAGATATGTTTACGTACCTGGACCACACATTTTGCAGCACATCCCATTCTTCTCAGATTGAGTTAGAGGGTCGCAGACGTGCTGAGCAGCTGTCATCACCTGTATGACAACAAGCGGGAATAAGAGCAGTGAACATGAATAAGAGCAGTATCCTCTGTATTGATGGTGAGGTGTCTCTGTCATGGCTGTTGGACCACTTCCTCTCCAGAGTAGACTGTTTGAGGCGTGACGGAAAGTCCCAAACGTTCAAGAAGCTGTCAACTCTGAAACTGAATGCCAGCTGCTTCTCGTTCTTTCTTTTGCACATTGTATCTGCTTTAATATCATTATTTTGCGTATTTTGTGTAATTAAGAAAAGAAAAAAAGTCATGCGTTTCACTGCAGCGAGTTAAACGAAAGTGAAAGTGACTTTTAACAGACGTGCGTCAAAGGGTGTAACCGTGAAATAAAAATGCACAATTTCGGCCATAATATCACATTTAGCTGTACATCCGAGTAAAATACAAACAGAATGATTTAGAATTAGCTCCAATTATAGCCAACAACCCCACGACTAAACGATACAGCGTAAATGCTGCTACTTATCATATCTAACAACGAAATACATTGATTAGATTACTCACCGAACAACCCATGATCATCATCAGCAATAGATGCATTTTAGTGGATCGTGTCCGCGGCATGTTGCTCTCCGCTTCAACAGTAACAGCAGAAATGTGTGTCGTTGCTACTCTCAAGTCTGCCCTCTTCTATCATGGAGGGAGGAGCTGCTTTAAGGGTATTTCCTGTGTGTGTTTTTTTACTTGACCGTTTCCTGTAAATTAATAGTATCGTGCCGGCAGTTTGGTTCCTAAAACGTCCAGAAGTGACTGTCAATTCATTCATTTTTCTGGGGAAATTTCACATTGGTAAACTTCTCGAGGTCTCGCCCATCTTTTGAACCCTTGAGGATTGAGTTTAGAAAGTAGTGTCTATCCAAACTATAAACAACAACAAATGTGCTCATATACTTAATTTGCTCCAGGAATCTTCTAAAGAAATGTTATTGCCTGTTAATATTTGTATTTTTTTTTCACTCCTCTCTTGTTCTTTTATTTATTCATTTTATAGTATAGTAATATAGCTTATTATGTCCTGGTTGAATCACCCTAGTGGGAATTAAGACAAGGTGTTATGGTATTCCTATTTTAGATTAATACCTAATGTTTTGTGATAATTTCACACATAAATAACGATTACAACAATAAAAAAACAACATGTAGTAAGTCATATTATTATTATGTTATTCAATACCACGTTGCATTTAAAAAGGATAAATCGCTTTTATAAGGGAAAGAGGGTTATTGTTTTCATTGTTTTCGGTCACACATGTGCCTCGAGCATGAAACTACACCAGATCGAGGGATTCCCCAAGAATTTTTCACCAGGGGAGATTTCCCAACACGCTCAGCGTGTGACTTTTGGTGAAGGTGCTGCTGCTGTGTTCAGACATGCGCACTGACCATTTAAAGTGTCTAAAACGTAATCGAGTGAGCCCTGCACCGTTCAGATTGTTTTGCGTGTGTATTCATGCAATTACGGCACATGTACAGCGGGTAGGCCTACAGCTAAAGAGGCACATGCGCACTTGATTTCTCACTTACTGCAAATTCCAATGGATTCCTAATAATAATAATAATAGTGTTCTTTTCCTGTGCACACATTGAACATGATGCCATTTTAGAGGAATATTTATATAATGAAACATCTGAATTTTGTACATTTCCCTCATAAGTTTTGTAAAAAAATGCTTCAGTACAAATCACTGACTTTACCTTCATGCTATTCCTAGTTGTAGGATCTCTTGTCATTCCTGTTACAGGATACCTGTGAGAGAAGTTATTTTGAATATGCGTGTATGTTTGTGTTTTTCTTCTTCTTTTACATTGACATTTGTGTTCCTACATGCACTTTTTTGTGTTGCTTTTCTTGTATTAGCCCTACTCAACATTAAAGACCAGGACTGGGGAGGAAGGGATGATGGAAGGGTGGGTGAAGGGTAAAATGTACTTTTCATCACACTATACTAGACATTTTCCATTTTTTCTTGAACAAAGAATAGAAATATTACATCTAATGTAGTCCTAGTAATGTGCTTCTCTCTTCCTACATAGCAAAATAACATTTTAGTCCATTTTTGAGAATTAAATATTAGCCTAAAATCCAATTTCAGTCAGTTGACATATTAAAAGTTCTGAACAGTTTTGCTGAGAATTCAGTCGGATATATTCACTATTAATAAAGTGCCAAACTACATTGTTGTTGTTGAATCCACCTTTTATGGGTGAAATCATTTTTTATAAAAATACGATGAAAAGTTTACATGTGTTGATTTAGAAGTTTGCAGTTGACTTTACGTTAAAATTTTCCTTAAAAACTGTACATTACAATTAAGTCATATTTCATATGTCTGTAGGCAATTACATTCTGATTAGAATACATGAGAGGTATAAAGTGCATTAGTGTATTTCATTGTATTGTTGTGGTAATGGCAACAGCAGCATGTTTCTCAGCTCTCTCTCTTCTGGGTCAAACAGGTTGAGCAGCAGATAAGGCGCATTGTTCTGCAAGTGGAGACACGTAAACTTCCAGGAAATGTTTGCTTCTCTGCAGCGGGTGTGGCCGAACTGCCTCTACCTGCCTTACTAGAAAAAGTAAACCTTTAACCCAAAGAGGGTGGCCGCAGAAAGACTGACACAAATCACAGCACTGTTGAGAGAAGCAGATTTGTAATTTAGGTCTTGCGTGACAAAAAAAAAACCAAAGCATCTTTCATATCTTTGCTTTAAAAGAAGATCGGTTTGATGGACTGATAGGCTGCATGGACTTTCCTGTGAAATCTAAACAGTTATGATGCCAAATTTAGGATCAAAGAAGAAGGACAATCCATCCAGATTGGACAGGCACACCGAGGACTTGCCACAGGTAAGATTTCAGTTCATATACTTTAGACAAGGGAGCAATCATCAAGCAGTAACTCCTTTTATCAGCCAGTCTCAAGTCCTACTTTACCACAAAAGTGTAAAATCATTGCTTCTGCAAATCAGCCCTCTCACTTCCATTGTGCAGCAAGAGGAAATACAGTTTTGTTTTATGGGAGTCTCTCAAGCATTTCTTACTTCCTCAATTCAACCTGACTTCCCTGCTGTTTGAAGTTTCCCACAAACGAATCACCTTTTTACTCAGAAATGTGAGCAACAACAACTGATTTACACAAGAACAATGTCCAGTTCATCTTCCCCCTGAAACAGAAAGGACTACGCCATCTTTTTTTTTTTTTTTTGCAACTGATAAAATTGTGTCGTTTTCTTTTTTACGTTCCTGTAATTGCACGTATCTTAGAGATGCAGATGCTGATTGTACTTTGAAACGCAGTGGTTCCTCTTTACAATTCCAGTGAACTGAATCTGAAACAACCGGTTTCTCTTATCAAGCTCCACACATAATAGAAGATTTGGTGAAAAGAATACTGCATGACATCTAAATGGAAAAAAAGCATAAAAGCCCTAAAGGAGGTTTGAAAATGGCTTTGTAGTAAAACTCTAGGATTTATTTGTTTGTTTGCCACACTAGGGCTAGTTTTTGTCACACACCACCATGCATATTTTGGGAAATATTAACCAGAATGGTGCACGTAGAGTATTCTTAGTTCACAATAGAGATGATTTCTTAAAAAGAAACAATATGTACCTTGTTGTGCTTTCAGTTGAGCAATGAGATGCAGCTGAGCATCATGCAAAAGGTGAAGAGCGGAGAATTGTCCATCGAGGATGCCCTGAACCAGGCCAGGAAGGACGGGAAGCAGGGGCCTAATCAGAAGACAGTGGCTGAAGAGGTATGAGCGTTTTAAATCAATTCCTCACTAGTTTGAGGGTTGTGATCCTGAAGTTCTGTCAACCTGATTTTGAGTATGGCATAGTTTTCTACTCTATTTTGATCAAAATGGGGGACTTACCGTTTGGTGCTATAGGCAGGTAGCGCACAGTGGGTCTTCAGAGCTATTTCACTGGAAACAGCTGTTGAAAACAACATGAAAGCAGTGAAAATGAACCAATTCAGTTAAGTTTGGGGGCTTTAAAACAATGATGTTGTGTTCACGAACTTCCCCATCTCCACAACACATGAGAGTGGCATCAATCGTCTCACTCTGCCACATTGAAGTGTATTCATTTTAAAGATATAATTTGCATCTTATATTGCTTTGTGAATGACCTACTTGGCAACTCTGGAGTTAACGACCTGCTCAGCCTGCTGGATCGGTTTAAAGTACATCTATATGTGGCCAGTTTGATTAGGACAGGTGCATTTTTTTGAAGGAATGTAGCAGACATTTTGTCTGTGCTTTACTTAGCAGGAAACAGATAAAGGACAAAATATAGTGTCCTTAGGATGCTACTTGTTGTTGACTAAAATGAGATTGCCATTACTTATTCATGTCTGACGTTTGTTTTTTTTTGGCTGTTGTTGCAGGAACCACAACCCTCACAGTACAACTTCAGTGTTCACAAACACAGTCGCTACAGATGGCAGAAGAGGGTTCTTCAGGTGAGTTAAAACAACAACAACAACCAAACATGATTGAGATCGTAAAGCCAGCAGCCTAGCAGCTCTGTGAAGCTACTTGTACAGCTTTGAGGTTCAGCATGCTAAAATGCTCACAGCGGCAATACGAACATGATGTATAGCAGGTATAATGTGTACCATATTAGTTTAGGGTATTAGCATGCTAACATTTGCTAATTTGTACTAAAGTACAACTGAGGCTGATTGGAGTGTCATTTGCTTTGCAGCTAAATGGTCATAAACCAAAGTATTGGACTAATTAAAATGTACCTGATAAGGTAAAAACTAATTGATCACCAAAGTGATAACAATTCATCCTGAGGGGGACATGAACATGTGAACCCAATTTGAACAGGACAAGTCAGGGGACAAACAAAGTCAGTAGGATTCATCCTCTGGAGACCACAAATGTCTGAAATTGTTTTTATTGCAATCCCTCCAGTAGCTTTTGAGATATTTCAGGGTGGAACAGCATGCTAGCTCAGAACTCAGAAGATCAAATGTGATAATTTTTACTGTGTTACAGTAGATGTGCGCTAGTAAACTAATTAAAACCCTCTCTTTATTAAAACCCAGATCGATTTCAAGACCAAAATGCTGTGCAGTATTGAGAAAGGCATCATCAATCGGCAACTTCCCTTCCCCCATGTCAAAAGTTGTGATGATGGAGTGGGTTCTAGGTTTACCATTTCCTTTAAAGGACATCATGATTATGAATTGGAGGCCACTTCACTGGAGGACAAACAAAAGGTAAATTCATACGTAGTTTGTATACTTAAATATGTCATTTACCATCACATAATTTGCTACGGCTGGGAGATATGGAGAAAATCTGACACTTTTACCAAATACCTTGATATCGATATTGCAAAGTTATTGTAGGATTGACCATTGGTGCTTTTACAACATATTTATTTAAATGAGAGTTTAATCAATAATCATCACTCATGTGGATATATTGACTAAGTGGGAAAAGGCAAATAATATTTTATATATTTTATCATAATTTTACTGTAATGCATCCTTTTAAACGAAAACACAACACTTATTACGATATCCACATATAAGACGATATCTAGTCTCACAGTATCGATATAACCCTTATTTGTGCTATGAGGAGGAAAGTCTTGTTCTTCTTTTTCTGTTTTGTAATCGATGTTTACATTGGGACTTTGTTTTCCTGGTTCTCAGATGATGCAGCTCGTGAATCAGATCATTTATGGGAACATATACAGTGACAATACAGAAACACGTCAGCAGCCTCAAGCGTCACAGAGACTTCAGGAAGGGGTCTTGTTACTGCACCGGGGTGGCCTGGCATCCTTCAGATGGGTGAAGTACGGATGTGTCCTTATTACTGTAAAGCTGCTATTGTAGAACAAATACACAACAAATGTGCAGCAAAATTAGCATTGACAAAGGATTTGTAGCCACATGTTGTCACCCACATTCTCAGTTACAAATTCAGTAAATATCTTTATTCAGGACTGTGAAGGTTTTTTGTGCTCCCACTATAGAAGTGACAAAACTAAAGACATGTTCTAAGATATTTAAAACATTTTAATTTGAGTAATACTTTGTCTGATATAATATTCTTCTTGTATACAGTACATACTGAATACAGTTGGTATATAGTGAGGAATTGAGACACAGCTCAGGTCCTGTTGGATTTTAGCTAACATTTCCTTCTTCATTTTGTTCCAGATATGAGGTCCAGCTCCATCCAGGTCAGCTAATACTGCTCCCCTTCAGGCGACGAGGCCCCGCTAACACTGAGGTGACATCCTCGGTGCCCTCGTCCATCGTGATTCATCTGTCAGACGGCGACACCAGTGTACAGAAACCTAACAGCTCCGACGCGTTCACACTGATCACCCACAAAAACATGTACCAGTGAGTGAGGATTTTTAAGATGTGGAAACAAACAGTAAACAGTTAATAAAATCAGCTGTTTCTCTTCGCATTCATGGCCTTGTAAAAGTGTGTAATTTCAGTTCCCCGAGATATCTCAGCCAATGAGGGAAGTTGAGTTAGGTTTTGTTGATATATTGCAGGTTCCGGGTCCCTGTACCAGATCAAGCAACTTCCACTGGATCTGTCCAGACGGAGCGAGATGCTTGGGTTAAGGCTATTGACAAACTATGTTCAGGCTGGAAGAGGAAGTCCATGGACGAATGCACGTTTATGGAAAGAATGGGCCTAAAACATCTCAGCATAGCTGAAGACGCAGAGGACACCAACGCAGAGCTTGAGTCAAGTGGTGAATTGGGTGGTAGAAATACGACTTATCTTCCAGTTGATTATAAAAATGCAAATCCCCCTTCTGGCAGTGGAGATCATTTATCAGCCAATGACACGAGTCAAAGTTATCCCTCAGCCGACCATGCCAAGCCTGTTCCGAAACCTCGCAGCACCAGCAACACTGATGTCAGGCCTGATATTTTGCCTTCCGTCCCATCACCAACCTCCCCTGATGTCTTTGCCTTATCTACGTCTTCTTCCCCTCAACCCTCACCCTCCAATGCTATCTGCACACCCTCTTCCACAGTCCCAGAGTCTCTTAACCATGAATCAGGCACGTCAGTTGAGAAAGAGCCTTCATCCGTGAGTGTCCCACCCCCACCACCACCTTTACCCTTCAAACTCATGATGAATTTAAGGAAACCACGTATCAAGGCTTTCCACTGGGACCTAGTTGGCAAAGAGAAGGTAACTGTCACAGTTAAAACTTAAAAATTACATTATTTTTACATCTACGTATAAAGCTTACAAAGTGTCTCATTAGTTGAACTTGTTCACATTTAAAAGCAGTGTTTTATTATTGTGGCAAACACTGAAAGGTCAGTTTCAACTTGGTCTCACTTCATTATTGCTGATATTGCATCATTATTGTGAATTATTCTTTGTTTTTTGTGTCAAGTTATTGCTTCCCTAGTGTCGCTCTTTTGTAATGCTCACATTGATTTCCTCCCATAATGGAGTTGTCTCAGTCCTGAATTAATTTGTTTCTTGGCAGATTGCAAAATCATTTTGGATACAGGAATGCACCGGGAGGATTGAAATCGACACATCGCGCTTATATGAGCAATTTGCCGTTAAAGATCTGGGGACGTCTGGTGTGGCTGAGCAGAGCAACACCCAGGATATTATGCTCAACAAGAAGATCGCACACAACTTCAGTGAGTAACTCAACAATTAATATGTGACTGAGTGGTGAGGTAAAGTCGCTTAATCCTGCAATAGATCAGATTAGATTTTCCCAGCAAAATTGACCTAATTAGTATAATTTCATGTTGCAATGAAGAGGCATTCTACTGGAGTATATGTCAGATAAAAGACCTTGCTCTCTCAGTATATTAGAAGTTGTCCAACAGAGGGAAGCACCACATAGAAAGAGTAACCAGGATCTATGCAGAAGCAGTGTTTATTTTAATTTGACTTGCCCAGTTAAGAGGACGCTGACCTGAGAACTATTTTAGGAAGGGCCTATAAATGCTGCCATTTAGCTTTTTAAAACAATGGTTGAGACTGTACTGATGCCACAACGGCAGATGGATGTTCCCCCCACGTGTCAGCAGGGGGCAGTGTGTCACCAATCCTCGCTGTGCCACAACTGCCCCTGCAATCTGCAGAGCTATTGTGAAGTGGAACATATTCTACATCCCTTCTAATGGCTTTTTCGCTTTTGATTAACTGAGTGTGCGTGGCTTGTATATTTCAAGACCCAAGCCAGGGGAGAACATCTCAGAAACTTCCTTTCACATCTCTTCCAGCAGGCACAGGCACTGGGAAGTGATACAGATGTGGTGGTGGTGGTGGGCTGCTAAGTGGAATCAGTGTGAGTGTGCAGACCACAAACATAATTAGAGTTCACATGTTCATGAAATATGGATAGGGGATCTGAGCGACAGCCTCAGCGATTTCCTGTCCTGATACAGAATATCCTAGCGTTCAGAATTCATGCTCCTGCCTGACCTGGAAACTTTGCTTGTGTGAGGAGCAGGAGCTGAGCGATGACAGCCTTCAGGCAACCCAAGGCCATGCATCGTTCTGTTGCAAGCTTTAGAAAAATGTAGACATTTGAAGAACAAGGGAAACTCTGTGTCTCACTCCCTCTCCTACTTTGGTATAGAAAGTGACATTTAAGCAGCGTCAGAGGAAGTATTTAGATCCTTTACTCAAGTAAAAGTAGTATTACTGCAGTGTACAAATACTCCATTACAAGTAAAAGTCATGCATTGAAAATGTCATCTAAATATTATCACCAAACTGTAGTTAAACTATCAAAAGTAAACATTTTCTTAATCCAGAAAACACTATTGTATTTTAAATTATTGGAATATTATTACCGATGCATTAATGTGTAAGCAGCATTTTCTGGTTGTAGCTTGTCAAGGTGAAGCTAATTTGAATTATGTTATAAACTACTCAGTAGTTTAGCCTAGACTCATATGTTTTGTATGTAAAATCTCCTTTACTATATATAGTAACATCAATAAAATCAGGGGAGTAAAAAGTGCAACATTTTGCTCTGAATTGTAGTGAAGTAGACGTATAAAAGCAGCACAAAATGCTAACACCGAAGTAAGGTAGAGAACCTATTGTACGGTACTTGCGTAAATGTCACATTACGCCACTGCAACTGCAGCTATTGACCTACTGCTACTACATGTTAAACAATTGAAAAGACAAAGGGCTTTTTCTTAAATAATACAAACTGAATCAGACCAAAGCGGGAGGACTGTCCCCCCCCCGGATTCAGATCTCATTGAAGCCACATATGATAAAACAAAATCGGTTAAAAGGACCTCTTTCTCTCCTTCTCTCTCTATCTCTTGGCATCCCCCACACAGACACACTCTCACAAGCCCTCCCTTCGCTTCTTTGCATGTTTATCACCACTAAATTTGTGCTGTTTATTCAGCTCATATCCAATTCTTTGCCACACTATTTATTCATCTGATCCCATTACACTGGGAGCCAGTATGCATGCAAAATCTTACATTTTCTTTTTTTTTCTTTTACAAAGATAGCAACAGCTCAGCAGACAGTCAGACTACACCTCAATCAGATGATATCGCAAGGTGATCAATAATTAACAAACAAACTCAGAACTGTTCATGTGCGTCAGACAGACATAAAGCTGGTACTCTTTCTGTGTCCACAGCTTCTTTAACTACATTATGTTGTTTGTTGTTACACACTGAGGCAGATGGAGTTAGACAGCTTGTGCAGATGGTTCTATTACTGTTGTACTGCGGTTTTAAGTGGTTTCCTCTGGTAATCAACTTGATCCTTTTGGGCAAGCAAGACCATCATCTGTGTCGAGAATCCATAGGAAAATGGTGTGATGATCCATGTACTTATGTAGAGTATTTTAAGTGCTCTACAGGAATCCAAAAGTCTTTTGACAACAAGATTGTAGCTCGTATTGATTTTTTTTTATTGCATTATTTAGAAAAACACCTACAGAGCAGATGAAAGACAGAGGTATAAAGTCTGTGTGTGGATGTCTGTGTGGTGGGATTCTCCAACACCACAATGATCAAATCAGTCACCAGTCACATATAATGTACAGAACTGGTTGAAACAAGATACTTTAAGTATCAAAAGCAAAAGTACTTCTGTAAAAAACTTCTCCCGTGACTATTAGATTGTAAATATTGATGTATCAATGCATATGCCGTATTTTACTGTTGTAACTTGGAGCTACTAGTGTCATCCAGTTCTAACCTAGTTATCATGAATACATCTGAGGGGTCGTGAGATTATTAACAGGAGAGGAAAGAAGAAAAAACTAAGTTCCGCTGCACAAATTTGTTCTTTTTTAATTTCTTATAATAGCCAGTTTGGGGGGGAGGGGATCTATGAGCAAAATGTATGGTCTCAATCGCTAGTTTCAAGTCTTCTTCAATACAGCATGATGTTCATTTAGTAAATGATGGTTCCATTTAGAGGAAAATAGACCATAAAGGGGAGTATGCTTCAGGGCGGGCTTACTGTGATTGACAGGTCACTGCTGCTACCAGAGCCGTATACAGTGTCTCTACGTCACTCCTCTGCAAACCCAAATATGGTAACTCGAGGATTCAAAACCAATGGGTGACGTCACGATGACTACGTCCGCTTCTTATATACAGTCTATGTCTCAACATGTTTTTATTGTAAAATCTTAATTTGAAAAGTACTTCATAAATATCGTTGTCAAATAATTTCAGTGGATTAAGAAATACAATATGTTTCCCCTCAAAAGTTTCGGAGCAGAAGTATAAAGTAGCATAAGATGTAAATACTCAAGTCTAAAACACAAGTTTACTTTTACTAAGAGGAACTGTCAATTTTGTGTTGATTTTGGCGGTCCATGTGGACAAAAATGGCAGTGTTTCCGAGCACCAAGTCCCTTAATAAGAAAACCTCTCCTTTTACTGCAGCAGGAGGCCTGAGCCGAAGGAGTATCTGGTGAACCTGCGCGCCTTATGCACCGCATTTAATGACTGGAAATGGTGCAATCCTAATTAAAAGTACACCTGTGGCTTCCTGTGCCCAGTGGGATAGACTCTCCATGTCCATACTCTAATTTGCCAGGGCACTGCCCAGTTTGTCTGAGTGCCAATCAACAAAGGGCTTGATTTGCACTTTGTCTTTTTAGGCCAGACACCTAACCCTCCCTCTTGAAGACACTGGTAGCGCTCAACATTGTTCGTGATATTTGATGTTGTGTTTCCTCATTTAAAAATGTGACACGAAAGACTTTGTTGGTACTGGCGAGGGAATTACTGTCTCCGGTCTTTAATGTCAAGGATTTAGAGACGTGTTGATTACTGCTCAACATTCAACATGATTATTTTATTCACTTTGCCATGAGCAGATTTTCAATTGATGATTTGGAGTCAGTAAGATTGGATATGTTGGAAGTCAGCCTTTATGGACAGATAAAGGAATAGTTTGACATCTGGGAAAATATGCGTACCTGCTTTCTTGCTTACAGTTGAATGGACACTACTCTGGTATCAATCTTCTCATATAAATATGGACAAGAATAATAATGCAAAAGCATTTATTTTACATTTCTTACACAGCATTTTGAATTAAGGGGAAATGTTTTCTGTGCCAGAAATGCAAAGCTCCACTTCAGGAAAATGTTTTGACCACAACAATGTGTTACTACTTGATTTACTTGACAACCTCACAAATTAATAAAAGAAAATGACTTCCAATCAATGCTTGAGTGTCTGACTCTGGCTCAAGCATCTCTGCTGTTTTTTTTTGTAAAAATGTACCATGTATTTCAAATACATGTCTTGAAATTCCTGAAGCTGGCTCCTAATGAATGCTTCTCACATCTTCTGAATTATGCAGAGGCATTTTCTGTACAACAAAAAAAATCAAATCAGCTTTGACTTGATAGAATGCAAATTTGTGCATTTCCCTTAGGCATTTTGGGGAAAGTAATTAAGCAAAGGACCCTTTGTTTTCAGAATGTTTTCAGAGTTTTTTTAGTTCATCGGAGGATAAGAAGACTATCTGTCAAGAGGGAAGCTTTCATGTACTATTGCGTGTGTTGACATTTTTCAATCTATTGTTCTTCCAGACATTTTCCTCAAAAGTTTTCCAGTGCAAGCGGGAGAGCTGAAGGACAAACTGTTCATTGTTAATGAGGAAGATGGAGGCCTGTCTGATGAGCACATCACCTCTCTGAGGAGGTATGACTTTGTGCCAAAAAAAACGCTGATTTGTATTCCTTCCTGATAGTGTCACAACTGAAGCTGAGAGGTGAATGACTTTTTTGCGCCCAAGTTCATGGGCGGTTGATGTGAAAAACCTCTGAAGAACTAGCAGCTTAGCAAATCATCAAGGGATGTGAGTGCATAGTAGAGTCAGGCCAATGTGAAAGGTTTGCACAGCCGTCTTTACAGTGTTCTAATACAAAAGAGCAGATGCTAGAACCTTTTACCAGAGCAGCTTACTAATAAAATTTTTATTTCTGGTTATTTGCGGAGATGGAAACTATTGACATGCCCCTGGGAATATAACACTGAAAATGGGTAAAATGCTTCCAGACTCTTACTTGCAGTTTAGTCAGTGGCTTTAGATGGTGACCTCCTGGAAGGCAAGTGATCTAATGTACTGTGTGGAGGATTTTATTTATTCTATGAAAATATAATATATATTTTAATGCGCTGTGGCGTAGGCCTGAGGAATACAATTTTGAAAGAACGACTCCCAACAGGTGCTGCAATATTAATGGCCGGTTGCTACTCCAGTGGCTCATGAAAAAGTGAATGCCTTTGGTTTGAGGTCAGAACGCACAGAAATGACAGGAGGAGGAAGTCCAATTTAAGATGAGCGGGGGTTCAAATTCAGTGCAAGTAAATGGTTGCTCCCATTAGCGTCTTGCCGTTTATCTTTGTAGAAGTTGACAAGGACCGTCAGCGCTGCTTGGCTTTTAATCACATGCCTGTTACCGGTCCACTGGAAATCAATGTAATGGCGTGAGTCCAAGGCAGAGAGGTAAAGAACATGTGATGACATGAAGAGGCAAGGGTCAGAATTGGAGAGTTTGTGGGATAGAAATAGAAAAAGTTAGCATCACACTAGTTCCCTCGACAAAAAGCCATTGGGATATTTCCATTTTTTTAATGAGTCTTGTGTTCGGCGTGATGGCGTTTAGTAGTCTCCCACTTGTGAATTTTTAAGTACCAGCCTAAAAATTCACAAGCGGGTTATTCACTGACAAAAATCTCTCAAGCTTGTTTTAACCTAATTTCAGGCATAAAACCAAAAATCTCTTTCAAAAATGCCATTGTCTTCCAGACGAAGGAACAAGATATGGAGAGATGCTAACTCATGTCCGTGTTTTAGGACTCATTCTTGCAGCACTCTAAAATTACTGATATTTAGCACATGGACTCTTTTATGTTCATCAGCCTATATTTATAGTTTTCAACATAATCAGGGGGATCAGGTGTTGATTCGTGAAAGACCTTCCATATTTCACACACTGGTTGCAGTACTATCACTAAAATAAAAGCCTAGAGGTAGATAAGATTCTATTAAATTGTACAGCCTATTGAGTGTATTCAAGCAGTAGAAATCTGATCCATAACCCCATATGAAGTAGACCAGTCGACATTTTAAACATGCACTCTTTCCTCACAGTAATACATATTAACTATGGCAGACATCACTCTGGAGTGAGAGTTTCTACTTTTGTGATTGTTGCCAAGCGTCTTACTGTTAAGTTATTTGTGTGATTATTTTTATGTTTATTCTTAACCCTGGGATGATGGTGTACTTCTTGTTTCCTGTCTGATGTGGACCCTTAAGGGGCTTTAATCAGTATTTTGATGATAACAGCGATTCAAATGACTGGGTTTAATGAAAAAGGAGTTATGCGTATAGGGCCTTTAAGTGTTTTAAAACCTAGTAAGGCATCTAACAAGAGTAGTGATACTGTTGTGTTTGCTCTTATGTTTAAGGTACATCCCCACGTTGAGTGATGTGGAAATGTATAAATCACACAAGGGACCTGTGGCAGAGCTGCATATTGTGGACCAGTACATGATGGAGGTAAAGTTTCTTGTTCCCCATATTCACTAGAACTGTGATTACCAGAATTAAGATAGCAAATTCCTCTGTTTTTGATTGGTGACATCATGAACCACGCAGAATCTGGATGATTCTTTAATTAAGAAGTGCTTGTTGAGTAGACATTCACCTGCCTCCTCATTCTCACACTGTGGGTGTCATGACAAGCTCTTATACCATTCATCTGGTCATCACCTTCCAGCATGCCTGGCAGTCATCTGAGTCATGTGTAGTTGGCTAAAGGCTGCAGGAGGGTGAACAGATGAACAGCAGGATCAACCCACAATGCCTTTCAGGAATATTTGACACCAGTCATAAGGGATTTTACATGTTAGGGACAGGGCGCCTTCGCCTATATGGAAGCTGCATGTACTTCTGGAGGCACAAGCCTTCTCTGCTAGACTGTAGTCAGCCTGAATGCCACTAAAAATACAACATAATTCTTCTTCTTTACTGCTGCCAACTAAAGTAGGTATCCAAATATTGCACTTAATAGCAACTGAAATCATTTGAAACTCCTAAGATAAGAGGTGATTTCTTTTTTTGAATTCTAATCAGTAATTCCACCCATTTCCCCCCTAAAATTCAATTATTAAAGAAAATGAAAGGGCTGTTACATTCTTTATAAATCATCACAGTTCCACAATTTTTAGCATCATTATTACTCTGAGACAAATTGTGTCCTCCATGTGATACATAGGAGAGTCAACCTCAGTCGTACTACCTCATAACACCAGCATGTGTCTGCTGGTGATTAGCATTTGTGCATTTTAGCCACGCTAGCGGTGTGGCTCCACGAACGGCAATGCTGGTCTTACAGTTGATCTGTTGGTTGACTCACCACTTTGGTCCGGACCGAAATCTCTTTAACAAATATTTGATGGATCCACATGAAATTTTCTACATACATTCATGCTCCCCAGAAGATGAATCATACTGACTTAAGTGATCCCTGACAGATTTTAGTAAAACGTCCTAACAACTGAATGGGTTGCCATGAAGTTTAGTACACAAATTCAGGTTCCTTTCAGGATGAAATACAATACCTTTGGCGATCCTGACCTTTCATCTAGTTTCATCATGAAGTCAAACTTTTCATTTGCCCAATACTTTTGTTTATGACCAAATACCAGCAAACCAGTAGCCAAATAATCAAATAATAATATTTGATTATTCAATAATTCCTCTCAGGACGTGTGCAGAGAATACAAGAGTGGCACCTGGAAACAAATGTTCTACCATTAAAGAAAACTAAAAGCATATTAAGTGTAGAAGCTCTGACCTTTTCCCCAAGATAAATCAAACCCTAATAATGCTTGGCAGAGGGAGAGTGTGTTGCGCTATACTGTGCGTGAGGTATGTTCTTAAATCATGCCCGCCTTGATTTTTGATTTTTCTGGGAACTTAAATCCTGTGCTCTGCCAAAGCGGAGAGAAGAGTATTTATTTTCAAATCTCAAATGTGGTAAACATGAGAGTTCCTAATTACGGATCACAGTTAAAGTCAGCAAAGTACCTGATTGTGTGACTACTTTAAACTCAGAATGTGTGAACACATTCTTTGCCCAGGAGCTAAGAAGTAAATTGATACCTTGCCGTGGACTCAGCGTGATCTGTTAACCTTACATTAGACATTTCAAATGCGACTGAAAATCTATCAACACAAGAAACACGTGCTTGAGTATGTGGAGAATGACATACGTATATTTTATAAATAGCCAAATGAATACATGGTCTTGATTCTGAACACTAATCCTAATACCTCTCCTTCACCATCCGTCAGACCAAGTGCCCTTTGGCTTTTGGGAGAAGGTACCTGAGCATGAGCGAGACGATCTGACAATGTGGAATGATTTATTAGAGGTTAGCGCCGACTCAAAGGTCGACTAGGCAGCCCAGCCAATCGTTTCAAGGTGTCAAGCCTTCAGTTTCTCTGTTAAATTAGCCTGTCGACAGGCCTGCAGCACTCCACTTTTGGCTGAGGTGATATCGCCAAAGAACCGGAGTGTGTGAGAACAAGCTGCAACTTTATCTCCCCGCAGCGCTGCTTTTTAGTTAATTCTGAATAATCACATGGAAATAGGTCGTGTGATGGTGCGATCGTCACACTCTCTTCTATATACACACAGCTTATTACACTCACATCTTCTCCCCCGTTACAGATGTGCAACATCCCCTGTCTGAGCACACAGCTCGACCTGCTGCTGACTCTGAGAGAGCTTCCGATCAGCATGAACGACCTGCAGCCTGTGAGTTTACACGATCGCATAAGAAGTCAAATCAAAGGTTGAATCAGAAGTTGAGCTGTTTTGTAGTCTGTTCCATTCCCACAAATTGAAAAAGGCTAAAACCAAATGTATTCCGTAATACAAATGGTAATGTTCAGATACACCGTGGCTTTAGATATAAATTAAAAGAACATCTGGGGACAAACTGACGTAAAAGCTTTATTTTCCTCCAGTTTGGATTTTATGTTTGAAGTGGTCGGTGAAGTAGTTTCTGTTCTATTTGCTGGATAGTTAAGAGTCTTGAAAACAGAAAGGCATGAGAGGCACTTTAAGACACCTCTCTTCATTTAAAGGAGAAGAAAAGATGGATCTTAATCAAATCAAGTCCCATTTTCCTGTAGGTGGTGCAAAAAATGCAAAGTTTTTTTTTTTCATCTTCATCAGAAACCCAATAAAAACCCACTTTGGGTTTTTCACTGGGGAGAGCTGTGAAAAAAATCATGAATCTAACTTCATTCAACAAACTTCTGGACCCTCTTCAAAGACAAGCACCCTTAAATAAATACAGATAAAATGTAATAAAGAAAATACACAAAGCCGCTATTTAATTATGTATTTTTCTTTTTCTTAACCCTTACACACACATCAAAATGGGAGTATCTGGACATTGACATCAGACTAATCGTTAACACTCTTACAGTGGATTGTTTATTGGCAGTGAGGACTGCAGGGTGTGAAGATATTGCAGTCAGACAAGTATACCTCCCAGCTCCGTGGCTTTTTTTTATGTGATTCTCTGAAGCCTCTGTTCCTTTCTACATCAGTGCTTCAGTAATCTCTTGTCTGCTGACTGTTTGAGAAAGAAGAGAAACAATGGATAAGAATGATGGCACCGTAATCCATTGACTCCTGCAGTAATTTCTCTTTGTCTGAAACTCAAATGCAGGCAAGATGACTCAACAAGAAAGATTAGCATCGTCATTAAGTTTCAATTTACTCTTGGCTTTTTCTTTCTGTTGTTGTTTCTCATTCTGCTGCATTGTAGCTGAGATTTATTTACAAAAAGGTCATTTTTGATCACACCTTGGTATTTGTGTGCAGGTACTCAAAAATAATATGTTGTTATCTAAGATACAATCCGGCGCGTATCACAATACAACGTGTTCAAGCATGAAGAGGTTAGGGGGCCGTCTCTGTTGCAGAATACTCTAAATCCTTCAATTGTCTAACACAGACATCTTAAGGCAGAACAATTAAGGAGGATTTACTCACCACCTGACGTACATAGAGGCTTTAGAAAGAGAAAATGGAGAAGTTGTCACCTGGCACCTGGAGGGGGGATCTTTCTCACCTAAAATGTGCTTGTTGGTGCTTCGTCTCACTGCCCAGATGTCAGGTCTTATTCTGCATTGTGGTCCTGGCTTCTTCTTTAAGCTGTTTGCTGTGCTCGGTGAGCAGCCATTTCCAAATGTAAATAGGAGAGGCAAAGACACAGAACCACAGCCAGTGATGCAGTAGACAGGGAGAGCTGTGGACAGGGAGGCAACCCCCTGAAGCTGTGATGTACAGTACTGAATGGTAAAACTAAATGTAGATTTTAACAGTTTTATCAGTCGCTCCTCCTAACTGAAGTCAAAATGAGAAACAAAAGTAAGAGTATCTTTAGCTTCTTTAATGTTAAGTATTTCAGAGATAAACTGAAAATGTGTCTGGCATATAGTCACGAGAGGGATTTAAATCAAATCCTTCAGATCTGATTGGATCACTAAAAAAAAGCAGGTAATACGGAGCGACATTGAGCTGTAGTGAGACACTGGGCTGTAGACCTGCCTCCACCAGAGTACCATTACTGTCCCATAGGAAATATCCAGGAAGCGGGGATGCGCTAACAGAGGTGGGGAAGTTGACAGTATGCCAAACCAACCAGTTGGTTTTCATCCTTTAAGTCTTTTGTTAAACTGAAAAATACTATTTGAAAACATATTCGAAAAAGCAGAAATCTTACCTTTGTGTCATGTGCGTGAGCGTGAAATTAGCTCACAAAAAAACAAAAAGGTACCAGTTTGCGAAGACGACGCAGCACTAGAAAACTTACTTGAACAAGACAAAGTCGATAGTTACAGTATGCTTCATCGGAATGTTTTCAACAGTACCTTTTGATTTTACAAGAAAAAAAGACTTCAAGGATGGAGGCTTACTGTTTAGTCTGGCAAAAGCATGTCAACTTCCCCACCTCTGATCAGTGCACATGCTGTTTCCCTGAGCTTTTCTATAGAGACCATGAAGAACCATCTCCCATTCTGGGGATGAGACAGTCCCGAATGGGGCTTGAATGGGTTTGTTAGATCGGGAGGTGGAGGACGAGGGAGAACTGAATAAATTAGAGCAGAGCCGTGCTCTTTGGGGATAAGTAAACGGAGCTTCTGCACACTGAAACACACACATCCCCTCCTAATATATATTGCTCAGCTAGCTAAGACCATGCACGGCCATGACCCACAAGCTTGGATTAGAACTTAACTTGTTCAATTCATTTTTTATTTTGTGTTTTAAAGTAACTGCTGGCTTACAACATAGTGTTTACAATTTGTTCTGTATAGTTGCACAATACTTTTTGATGTAACTTCAATACCAAATCAGAAGGCAAGGCTAAAAGCAGGTAACGTGACGTTGGGCTGTTTCATTTATGTTTTATACAAACTACAATAGTTTGCTGCGACGATACAGATGGTTCTCTGCAAAGCCAGTAGGTATAATGTAGCTGGATATCTGTTGTCTCTCCTGTGTAATTGAGACTGTATGACTTGCAGGTTTTGTTACTCTATAAAACAGGAGCATATGGTCGGAGTGTTGTTGCCGGCTGGCTTTTGGACAAAGCTGAGTCTTAGTCAAGGACTACGATTCCCATAGCATCAACTTACTTTTCCTCCAAAAAGTTGGCAAAACCTAAAATCCCACTTTCATTTCTTTTCGGTATAATTTCTATCCATATTCAACAGGAGCTGTTCAGAACTGGTTGATCAGGGGTGCGATATTCTTGAGGGATATTTGTACTTGACACAATGGCATCCCAAATAATGATCTTGCAAAAACAACACAGCTCTGATTATTCATTGTATAAGGTCAAATGAGGTGTTGCGACTGCTGGTAATCTTAATAATGTAAAATACTGAAGCCTTGAGTTATTTTTTGCCAGCACTTTACAGGCCCAATGAGTGAAAGTACCTGCATGCGGTTGGATTACAGAACAAAATGATTTTGCTCTGTGCCTCTGTGTTTGTCTTTCAGCTGATTAACCAGAAGATCAGAATGTGCACGCAGCTGAACAACTGCAGGTCATTTGTTTCGGTGCTGGAGTACCTCCTCGCCATTGGCAATTACCTCAACGAGAACGGCAGGAAGGGAAAGGCCAAGGGATTCCGCCTCTCCTCCTTAACTAAAGTAGGACTCGACCACTGTTGCCTGACCTTTGATAGAGTTGCAGCACAAGGCTAATAAGACTACTCATTGATATACATGGCAGCGCTTCTCTGCATCTTCCTCCAGTTTTCTTTTTTTCTCAGGTTCACTCGGGTCTTTGACACAGTCCTGACAATTGTGTGTTTGTGTCGCTACCTGGCATCACAGAAGAAAATGTTCTAGAACTTTTTTTTTTTTTCATTGACTAATCATGCAAATTTATGTCAGAAACCCCAAATCATGTTTTTAAAAAAAAATATGATGTAATATAACTTCTTGCTCAGTATGACCAAGTATATATGTTTTTCCCACATCATCCATTTTATCCATAGTACTACTGGCTATAGCCGTGAAGTGTATCAATAGAGAAGAAAAGGGAGTAAAGGTGTCGATAAATAAATAAGAAAATTGTCCTTAATTCTCCTTTACAATAAGTCACTACATGTTAAAAATCGTGTAGACGAACTCAGTAAAATATGCAATAATTGAGACCAGTGTATATGATGGAATATCATTACAATGTGCCAAAGGCCACCGAATTCGAATTTGGGATTTTTACAGAAAAAATTCTCGGGGGGGGGCTACTTTCCCCAAATGGCTGGCTCCTCCATTTCCTTGTGGGAAGCACTGCTCCTGCACCTATGCATGCTGCTTTTGTGCCAAAATAGTTTGATTAAACTAAATGGAGAACAGACTCGCATTGGTCTTCGCCTGGGGCCTCCAAATCATAAAATTCCCTGCTCACAGCAAGGTGTAAGCAGAGTTATTTAAAATGAAAAATCCAAAGTAAACCTTTGTTGAAGATACTAAAACACAACGCAATGGATCAACAAAATTATTTCCCTGGCCTCCAGTAAGGAAACAAGTTAGCAAGAGCCCACAATAGTGTAAATATCTCAGTTCACGTATGTCTTGCTTCCTTTATACGTCCTTGTGCTGTGTAGACAGGGAATTATAGGTTAGTACAAGCCGTGCCCTTTTTTTTTCCCCAACTCTGTGTTTTCTCCCTCTCCAGCTCAGCCAGCTCCGTGGAAAAGACAAGAAGTTCACCTTGCTCCATGCCCTTGTGGAACAGATCATGTTGCATGAGCCGAGCCTGGCCACTTTTACCCAGGAGTTGGCAGAATTTGAAACTGTCCCAGGAGGTATTTGCTAATCAAGATTTGATCAATGCTGAACAAAAGAAAAATCAGTGTGGTACTTTTCAATTGAGGTGTGGTTAGTGAAATGTGTATTTTCTGTCTGTGCCACTGCATTTTTCCCCCTCTCTTTGTTGGATAGCTTCCATCAAAGGCCTGACCGCAGAAGTGGATGGTGAGTAGATCACGTTTTACTACTGTGTCCAAAGAGAAATCTGCTGAGATCACTGTAATACTGACCCTAACGTTTTACGTGCCAAGGCAACATTTACTAGACACTTTCTGTAATTGGAGTTTCAATATACTTTGTTGAAACACTATGATCTCATTGTCAGGGACATATATGAGCTCAACCCAACATATTGTCTAGATGATGACTTACAAACAGTTTCTACGAGCACAAACACGGCACTTCACAGGATCACACAGGAGACAGCATCTGATTTAAAACAGCCATTTGCTTCAGTGGTTGAATATGATGGATGGTAACCAAGGTGTGTGTGTGTGTGTGTGTGTTGCTTCAGTCATGAAGAATGAACTGCAGAAAGTCATTCAGTATAAAAAAACGTACAAGAAGACAAATGCTGGAGTTCATCGCCCAAACTTCTCCAAAGACCTGAAGGTGAAGTAGTAAATCCTGTGTTTATTATTTATTTATGCATTCATTACAAAAAATACATTGTGTCTTCTTGAAAACAAACAGTATTGACTACATCGCTTCTTGTGCAAATGAATTGTTCACCATCTGCTTTGTCTTCTTCTCTTCGCTGTTGGCACATTGCTGCCTGTTATTGTGCATCCCTGCCACTAGTGATTTCTATCTCCTTTACATGGCTTTCTAATTTGAATCTATAGAAAGCCCTTAATAATGATTAAGCTTGAAAAGTGCGACATGAAAACTATTGTTAATATTACTACAGTAGTTGCCTACTGCAGGATCTAATTATATGGGAATGATCCTTGTGTGTGTGTGTGTAGCCTAATGTGTCACTAAAAGCCAGTCAGTAAACTACTGCTCTTGCAGCAATCTGTCATCTCGCCGTGGGTCCAGCCCGGACAGCTGACAGCGAGGCCAGAGGCATACATACATACGTACATACATAGGCTGCCTGAGAGAATGGAGAGGTCAGCCCTGCAGGCGCAGCCTCGGGCCTCGCTGTCAACTGTGCAGGCTGGACCCATGGCGAGACTAAGGTGGCGTGCAGCAGCCTAACGTGCTGGATCTTGATATGAGCGACAGACTACTACACAGACCCTTTAGGGATGCTACAACAAGCTAACTGTTGCGTTGGCTAATGCAAGTAACTTGCTGGATCAAAAGGGAAACATAAATTGTTAATACATTTCTACTATGTTGTAAAGGCCTAGATAAAATTAATTTCTTAAGTGATGTGTATTTTCTAATATGCTACTATAAGTTATCACGTTACTGCCAGTTCATCACATACAATACAGAGGTGAAGAACAGCAGGAGCCCGTCCTCCTCCGTCTTCCACCACCACTTTCTTGTGGAAATATATTTTCTTGTACACACACACACGTATGTATGTAGGCCATGCAGAGTTTGACCCATAACCACAGTAGCAGTAAAGTTTAAGCAATGATAGACTGAACGAATGAAAAAACTCTCCAGGACTTCATTGTGCTTTTCTTTATACCCTAGGCTTCAATTGAAAAATATAACACGGATCTCTCTGCACTGACGAAGTCATGTGAGGAGATGAAGAAACTCTACTCTGTCATGCTGGTAATCCATGAGTTATTATTTCAATATCTCTTTTGTACAGCCTCACAGACAGATAGTTCCCTGTTCCAGTAGTGTCTAGATGGCCCTCTTCAGTTATTTGTCATCTTACAGCATCTCCCCACCACCACATGCTGGGAGAGTACATCATTTCCCAAGGAAGGAGTCTCTGAGGATTACTGTTTTCTCCAATAGGTGTCCTTCAGGGCTTACACCGAGATATAATGCATCTGACATAGTGGTTAACTGTGGCCTGCACATCATTTATCAGCAAACGTCACTGATTTGTGGCCTTAAAATACTATATTTACTCCTTTAGGATAATTTATTCATCCTGACCCTAAAATGTGTGATGTCACATTTATGAATGGTCTAGCAAAGTATTAGCCCACAAGGACACATACCACAATGTTCTTTGGTTTATTGCGTACGTGGAGAAGTAGTTCATATTTGGAATAATCATTTTTACATTATTGATATATCATTGAAATATATTTGTAACATGTTACAATGAATTAATTCATACTTGCACTATTATTGAAGTGCTCTCTGGTTTTGACTGGACTCTCTGAGACCAAAAATGATAATATTCTTTAATGAGTTTGTCTGAGAAGTTGCCTTTAAGCATTTGTGTTGACATCAGATATCTCATATTCCCGTCACACATATGAGATTTAGTGGAGGTACCGGTCCCTGTGTTTTCTTTCATTACATCGTCTATAACGGAGGACATTTCTTTTGCTCAGCAACTTGGTTAGATTAGGTTTATAGAGCTCAAGCCTACTGTTGACATCTTAACAGGTGCTATGTCTTTTTTTTTATATAAGTACCCACCAAAACAATCAATACAAAAGTAATGCCTATCTTCTCTCCTTACCCATATCTCTATGGACAATCCATCATTATAGAGAGTCCAATTACCCTTCCCGCTGTGTTGGAGCACTAAGATAATATAGTATGAGTTGTGAGCTTTAGGACTGGTAGGGAATTGGGTTATATTAAGCCCACAATGTGATCCTTGTGTACTGCAAACTTTTTCCACAACTCACACACGAGTAAGCAAAGGGGAGGGGAGGTGAGTGAACAGAGTCAATGCTAAGCTATGACCCTACTTCTCACTCTATTTATTACCTCAGTAAACACTGTAAATATGAGTTTATGTCCTCAATCACTAGTTTCAAGTCTTCTTCAATACAACATCATGTTCATTTCGTAGATTATGGTCCAATTTAAAGTAAAATAGACCAGAAAGCGGAGTATGCTTTAGGGCGGGCTTACTGTTATTGCTGGTACCAAAGCCTTATAAGGCGTCCCTATGTCACTCCAATCAAAACTACTCTGGGTGGCAGATACCCTAACCCAAATACTTATTTGTTAGTGCTTATTTTGGTAAACCAACTACATTTGATAATCTACCAACACATTATCCCCCAAACTGGGTTGGTTTATGCATACTCATATTGTACATTGAAACCACATGAAAACACATTGCAGAGTGTGTACTAGACAATCTTCTTAGGAAGGCATCTTCTCCCAAGTAAGAGTATTTCCCAAAATGTCAAACTATTCCTTTTGTGAAAGATCCTCACTAGATAAATCCTCAATATTTCAGTAATATTCCTTATTATTCTTAACATAAATCACTCCTCCATGTATAATTGAAAATGGTCCAGTGGTTTAGTGGCTGTGGCCTTTTGAAATGGAACAATCTGACCTTTAACTGCAGTGTCCCCTTCAGGCCATGAGTTGTTTTTAATCATTAGGCAGCAGTGCCAAAATGTACCATCATTCCAGTCTGTGGACATATTTAACATTCTGAATATTTCAGATGATTTTTCTTACCATGAACAATTGCGTTTGAAATGTACTTTTAAAATTTTTAAAACATCCCTTTCATTCCATTCTGTCGTCTTTAAATACCAGAGCAGCATCAAGCATCACTCTTCCAAGTTTAGACTAAATCAGACCTGTGGCATTTAAAGATGGACACAGCCTCATTCTTAGTCCCCAGCTCCGCCTGTGTCACTCCCCTCCTCCTCTTATTTCACTGTGTGGGGACACTGTTCTAATATCGTGTGTGAAACCACCTGCATATACAATAAACCCCTTCAGGAGCGTTCGGTGAAAATGATGGAGACTGACTGGGCTTGTTCAAAGGAGCAGCAGGTTGGGGAAAAGGTGTCATATTTAGTCACTTGTCATGGGAAGAATACATGATGATGCCCTTGAATAGCAAACATGCACATTTATTAAAGAGAGAAGAAGCTCAGGGAAATGTGTGGCCCTATTTTGTACTTTTATTTTGGAGGTTCTATGTGTTTTTTCTTCGAATTCATTGTTGTTTTTTATTGCCAATGGGGGAACAAACTGTAAAGCAACTTAAAAAATGAGACCCTTCCTGACTTTCTTGGTTGCCAATAACTGCCTGTGGACTGATTTCTATATAAAAAGGTAAAATCCAAAAGGATGTAACCTTTATGTATCGTCCCAAGTGACTTGACAAATCTCAGATTTCACTTTACCGCGACTTTAAACATAATAAGAAGTAAAGAATAGCTTGAGCCTTAACTTCAACCTGCGTAGTCAACAGCATGCAATGAGCCAATTAGTACACTTAGCCACTGTGACCCCTCCTGATAAAGTTTGACTTGAGAATTACGAACACATTCTTTGCAAGCCACCCTAAACCACCTAAGGGTAAGTATTAATTCAGCAGTGCATGTCTACCTTGTTGTCTAAGTGCACTCAAGGAATGGATTGCATGCTGAGGCAGTATATGAGGTGATTATATCAAAAGACCATTGTTAGGAATCTACATGAGCCAGGCACCAGTTAACTTATGAAAGGGATTGTAGGTGCTAATTGTAAAACATTTTTTCCTAAAGATCAAAAGGTCTCAGAATGTGTAATTGCTGTCGGACGAAAGTTGTTCATTTCAAAGCGACTAATCCTGTTTTTCTCCTGTCAAGGTCAAATTCGGTGAACCGGCGGATCAAGACTCTCAAGAGCTCTTTGGGTTGATCTGTCATTTTGTCAACGAATTCAAGGAGGCCCATGCTGAAATTCTATGAGTGAAAGGCCGACTGTTCAGAGTACATATGAGAAACCACTGAGACGGCAGCGATGCTTAATAAGCCAACCGAACGGGTCTTATTCTCTTAGTCTCAGGTCAGAAACAGAAACACACAAAAGCATATGGGATACAACTTAAATGCAGTAATTAATAAATGAAGATACAGTAAAGTAAGATTATGCCTGGGTTTAAAATGTTAGGTGCTTGTATTTTTCTTCTGTGTACAGATATCTTATTTTACAATGAGCGTTGGATGTGATTCATTGTATAAACATGCAGTATGAAGAGTACAGCTCATGCACCTGGGCAATAGGATGTCGGTGGAAATCTATTTTGTGAATGTTAAACTGATCTCTGTATGTGTTCCACTATTTCATGTCAAAAGTTGGTTTGATTTGGATCAACTTCATGAGTACTGACATTTATTTTTGAGACGAATCAGTAATGCCGGATTTGCAACACACTTGGATGCTGAAAGTGTGCCGCCGATACCCACAGCGGTCTGCTGGCAGAGAAGCAAAACAAACATTCCTTCGGAGGCCAGCTGAGGCTGGTGTACTTTGGGTGTGTGATTATTTTGAAACATGCAACCGTGCTGTGGTCGGGGGACGTTTCCTATCCCCACGTTCCTGAAGAGCTCCAAGGCTGCCTCTGATTAAGGAACACATACCACTGTGCCATGACGAGAAACAACAAAAGATCTTCTTAAGGTAGAAAGATATTTTCAGCACTGGTTAGAACCAGGCGGCAACCTCAGCTTCTGACGAGTGAAGCCGATGCGGAAGTGTCTTCAAACTTGCATTCTCTCTACTGGCCAGCAGGGGGCGACTCCTCTGGTTGCAAAAAGAAGTAAGATTGTATGGAAGTCTATCAGAAAACTGACCCTACTTCAGTAAACATTGTGAAGATGAGTTTAAAGTCTTAATCGCTAGTTTCAAGTCTTCTTCAATACAGCATGTTTCTTTTTAATGCGTGTAATACTTGACTTCTTTCTTTACAGGGCTTGTACAAAGGCAATAAAGTAGTCCATGAATATGAAATATGATTTTACAGATAATTACGATCCCTCGTCGGCGTTGTGTATGTAAGTTTATGGCTTTTGCCAGTTACACCTATAGTGTAGACTCTATGGGCATATCCATGGTTTACATGTTGTCTTTTTGATCTTGTCTTTATGGTTAGAACTGATTTATGTGTTACTCGGGTTTGTATGTGACATTTTAATCAGTTGACAGCAGAAATACTATTTGTAGTTATAACTGTAAACTGTGAGCATGTAAAGAATCGCTTAGGGCAGGAAAGGTTGCACATTTTCTTGTAAAAAGGAGAATCCACTGATTATTATTAAAACCTTGCATCAGCAGAAAACGGTGATTAATTAGCTGGAAACATATTTCCATTTAAACAGAAGATTTCATCTTATTAGTTTTTAGATTTCCAATTTGCCAAAATTGCAGCTGGAAGGATCATTATTAAGGCAATTTTTTGTACCACTTTTCAAAATGAAAGAGAGATAAGTGACCTCACATTAAACATGCACACAAAATCAACTTTAAAAGTCACTTCAAATTATACGAGTTTCCATTTTCTCTGCTACTTTGGAATTAGTTTCACATTTAAAGACATAAATATAAAAGTTATGCATTTTAATCCCTTTTCACAATCTGTACTGCTACAGTATGCTGTTCTTTTATCTTTAAATACTTTTGTCATTATGAGGATTGAACCTCAGTTTGTTTGGGCTCTGCTGTACTCACAAAGTCATCACTGTTTGTTTTTTAGGTATGCGTAAAAAAGTAATACTTTTGATTTGACCGTCCTGAATGTCAGGATTGTTTTATTCTTAAAACAAAGATAACTGTTTAAATTCCGTTTTTGACTTACATTTCTCCAGGGCTGTACCTGAATCAGAATTATTTTTATGTTAATTGGATTTAGCTGTACGATACAAAGATTCAACCACTCATTCCTTTTTGTCTCATATAGACTATCCTGCATTCCAAAAATCCAGTTTTCAGTTTGTGATTTCGACCACATTAGGAGGGCCCCCTACCAGGGTAAGGGGCCCTCCTACCCTGTGGGGAGGGACGGTGGCCTTCCTACCCTGTGGGGAGGGACGGGGCCCCCTGTTCCCGGCACAACTGTCAATCAGGCAAACTGTCCTCATTGTCGGCAACCCACCTGACCTGTCTCGTTACCTATGCTTTGTGGGTGTGACTTTTCTGCCGTGTCATCACCATTCATCGATACAAACAATGTGTTTATTGATTAATTTACAAGAGCACAAAGTTCTTCATAGCTTTAACAAAAGAAACAAACAAAAACAAAACGTCTCGAGAGGCTCACCGACAGATTCTTCCAGACATCAACTTTCAGAGGGCAGCGTTACATTTCTCCCTTCAAATCTGAAAGAATTTGGATGCATTTGTGATTTAAATTCCTGGTCTTTGAGCAAGGCACTCATCACTGACATGGTTCAGTGGATAAAGTTCATTAGCCAACAGACAGGGCTTTTCACATGGAGAAAGAGTAACTAGCTAGTATTTGTGGTGGAAAAGAGGATTTGCTTTATTCTTTATGCGCTTACTATCATATTCATTAGTCCATTATTCCTTGTGATGCAGACTCTCACACAAAACAACATTCTCTCAGAGAGACAGGCAGAGAAAACATGGATAACATTTGATAATGAAGCCTATTTCTAATGTCCAATTCCCATGTTTTTTTAGTGAAGCAACTACTCTGCGGACTGAAGTCTCTCTACGCATCAGCAGGTCAGCGTTAAATACTTCTCGAGTATGAAACTGCTGTATCATCACTGCTCTTCATAAACTGTCATCATCCCTTCACATCTCTCGTCCAGGCCCCGACTCTCTCGCTCTTACTCTCCACTCAGATTTGGAGTTACATCCAATAACTACTACCACTCAAATCACATTCAGGGGTATTTTTAATTACGGCGCTAATCATTTAGCTGCGGTGCTGCATCGCCGTTAAATGCATTAAGGGGAAACACTTTCTAATCAAGACTACTTTATTAGAATCAAGAATGTATACAGTTAAGTGGCCGGCTGGACGTAAATGTGTAGTCGGCTTATGGAAAGCTGTGAACAGCTTGAGCAGTAAGTTGCTAGTGTGAAGGTGTTATTATCATTATTATCATCCCTACTGTGAGAACAAACTTTGCCAACATGTGTGCAGCAGAAAACAAAGCTTCGTATTCGTAGCATCTGTAGTATCTGAAATACCTCGCCTGCCTTGTGTCTTCTTTGTGCGGCGAAAGCTCTTATAGCTTCCTCTGCCTTTGTTTATCTCGTCATGCCATCATCGCATGCCAACTTCTCCAACCGGCCTCCTGGTTTCATGTAGTGCACCAACATGAGAGTTTTAGTCGGACGGTTACCTCTTTAACGTCTGTGAATACCAAGCAACACTGTACAAATCAATTTTAAGAGAAGCCACATAAACATACGCACATTTGCATGTGGTTTCCATGTGGGACAGCATTTCTAATTTGGGAAAGTTTGTTCAGAGTGTACCGCCTGCTTAATTGGCAGCTAAGGGAATAAAACAAATTCATATACGCACGTTGCAACAGCTTCAATGCATCTGCCTATTACGTTTAAGCTGCTGTAATCGAAATGTTTATATTGACAATGGATCCAGTGGCTACTGTAGTATCATCTCCAGACACTGAAGTTCACCGAAGCGCTACAGAGGGTTTCAGCATCTTTCAGCTTACTGTTTTGTTTTAACTGTCCACAGCTTTACTATTTTCCTTGTCACATTGATTTCAGCAAAAAAAAAAAGAAAAGCTCCGATAAACCCACCTTACACTACCTGCTCAGCAACAACAGACTACGTGAGCGACTAGTCGGTGAACATTTTGGTGCAGTTAGCAGTTAAAAACTAGAGATGCACTGATCGAAACTGGATGTCAGTCTCATATTTTTGATTTTTTTTTCACATATACACACGATAGTTGTACGTATAGCACACAGCGGCACAGACAGTAATGTCACAGCCACACACACACACACACACACACACACACACACACACACACACACCATGTCGTCAGTAAGGAAGTTCTTCAGCGTGAGTGAAGAAGTCATAAAGCTCGCAATATGCCAACTCCAAATTATTTTGAACAATGACAACAGTGAATTCAGAACGGTCGTGAAAAAAGCCTTGCTGTCAATTATTATTTGAAAAAAAAAAAGTGGAATCTGCAAAAATCTGAATCAGCAGGTCAGACTTTTAAAAAATTGGAATCAAATAAAATAGCAATAAGCATCTCTACTAAAACGTCAAATATATTTTCTCAGGAATTAGTGGAGAGTGAATACTGGACTTATATTTATCAGACCGCTAGAATCACAATTCCAAATAAACAAAAGAACTTAGTGCACTCAATAAGTTTCACAGTATGCTTAAACATGAACCATATTCATACACAATATTCTAGTATGTTGAACATACTGTATACACACCACATGAAAAATTTCAAAACTTATGAATGAAGTGTTCCTTTATTTTGACGAGGGATGGGTACCTCAACCTGGTTTATAACGGGCCCCACACTAAATTATTGAAGACCAGAGTATTGATAAGCGTAAACATTATTGGTTCTTTTATTGGTTCTTTTATAACGTTCCGGTGTTATTATTTATCACACTGCAGCATCTCCCCTGTGCGCTGTTTCAGGGCTGAGCATCTCCACATACGAGATATTACTAAGTATAAAGTCTTTGTTGTTGTAAACATTGTTGTTGTGGCTTTGGAAACAACATTTAGTTCAATTTAAAACATAAATAAATTCTAATCCTGTTTTGAATGTATTCTTTTATAAATAGTATGAAAAAAAGCTATTATTTAGTTATGAAAAAGATAAGGAGTATCGATAAAGAACAGATAAGGAGTAGTAGTATCAATAAAATCCTAATGATACTCATACCCAACTGTGACAAAGTCTGTTTCTCCTTTGATATGCTCAAGTCTCCTCAGTTGTTAGTTTGCTCAGTACATTTCAGGTCCTTAGCTCTGGGATCAGTAATTGTTCTGGGTGCATCCAATAATAAAAGAGATGTGAACTTGTGACACAGTCCTACCACACTGGTGTCATCACAATGAGGCAGTGAATGAAGAGTTTTCCTCTTCAGGAATCAGCGATGAGGAGGTTCAACGGTGGCTCACCATCTCCTTTGTCAGAATCCAAGGTCCAAGGCACTTCAAAAAGGTCTCAACAAGGTAGCCTGAATTACAAAAAGGTTATTACGTTCAGTCCCAAAGTTCCAGTTATCTATGGCCATAGTAAATAACCACATCATCAAGATACAAAATATTACTTTCACATAATAGCAATAACATTTTTTGTAACAACAGTAAATTGAAGGATTGAGTGTTAATCAGTTTACTTTGAAGCTTAATAAACTAATTCAAATACACTTGGATCAGCTGGAAAATCAACGTTACAAAATGATGATTTTACAGAATGTGATACATTGCTGTAGAGATTAAAAATTAATACCACCTTAAATATTAAATGCAACATACACATTAATGCAGCGGTAATATTAATCCAGAAACATAATAAATAACACTGACAGTGACCATTTTTCTGCATAATGACTACATTTACATATGCTTTTAAGTACATTTAACTGATAATACGTAGATACTTTTACTTAAATACAGTTTTGAAAGCAGGGTTTTCACTTGTTATAGATTTGCACAGTTTTAGTATTTTTACTTAAGTAGACGGTCTGAATATTCTTCCACTACTGTCAATGTAAAACACAAATGTAAACAAAACAAGTCTGACAGTTAAATGAATTAAATGGTGTTAAACTCTTCTCTTTTTTCTTCTTAACAGAAAAGCTTACTGCAGATAAAACCATTTTCTCAAACTGGGTTACACTTGTTTCAGAAGTTGGGACACTGGATTTGTATTTACAGGAAATTGTTTGTGTCTGCAAAGCTGATGTAACCTGAAGCTCCATGGATTAGTTTGATAATGAAATAACCTCAGGTATTAATGTCTGAAGTTCTCTCAGGGGTTCGGGTAAGTTAACAGGCAGCTCTGTAAAAATAAAAGTTAGAGAACTGTGTAATTCCAAGGAAGTGTTTCTTGGTGCATTAAGCTATATCGCCCCTCGGCTCTGGAAACGCTCTACTGCCATGGAAACATATTGACATGCACAACTCTCTCAGAGCTGGGTGATGACACAAATCTCACAAAATGGCAGCTATTCAGGTTTGGGATGACGATCTCCTCAGATCGTCATCCATGTGCAGATGGATGGATGCCCAAAACAACACTGTGTCTGATGATCGAAGGTGGATATGTACAGTTGTATTCAAGGATCTAAAAACATTCAATGCAGATTTAATCAGCTGTTTTTATTCCAATATGTTGTAATTCTCAATACATAAAAGCAGATTTTTTTTGATATTCAATTTTTTTTCATTCAAACCACCACCTGAAATCTGTTGATAAAAAGGCAACTGTACGTTCTGTACACACATGTATGAAACACTTTTCATCATATTGCACCTTGTGTGCAAACACTGGTTCAAACCCCTTTTAAAATTCAACCATTTTATCCCTTTCAACAGTGTAACCTAATGATTTGTTGTTCAGCCACACAGATCAAAAAGCTGCATTCATAAGCATGGATTTAATGAGAAAGCAAATGAATCCCACACACCAAATGTGATTTTCAGGATTCGGGCTTATTTCACTTTAATAGCACAACGCACACTTTACAAACACACTAATTACAACAATGTTTCTGAGATACACGTATATCTATCTATACTTTCAGCATTGTGCCTTAATAGCATGCCACACTGCACATCTTTATGTCACAAATAAAGCTTTGGATGTTTTGACCTCCTTTAATAAATATATCACACTATCGTTTTGAACAGATACCAGGACATTCTTTTGTGTTCATTCATGTATATGTCAACAAGTGTAACTCCTCGTATGATTTACGAATATTTATTCGTCTAATAATTTATTCTCTACAACAGCTGAGGTGATTCCATCTGCTGATGAAAGCCACACAATGCAGCTGAGAGGCTCTGGGAGGAAGAGGACCTTGAGTTGAGATTTGTATTGGAGTCTTTTATTTTCACAGGGTCATGAATTGGCCTTCAAGCTCCACATGTCTTTGTGACTTTAGGAAGCCATCTGTAAATGTGTAAATGTGTATTAACAGTTCATAAATGTTTTTAATATTTGTAACAGTTGTGTAGTCATATAAAATATGATTAAAGATATGTCATATTCTGTTATTAGGCATTCATATAGCAGTTATGGATGCTTTAGGAGGAGTTGTTGATTTAATTTTAAATTTGTATTCAATTTATTTCCAGTTTTCTGGGAAAGAATTTGGTGCGAAAAATGAGGGAAAGTAAGTTAGTTGTGTTGAGCTTAAACGCTGTCCTTGATCTTCAGAGTAATTCCCTCGGAAGAGCTGCTCAGCTACATGCATCATTAATTTTTTGTTAGAAGCTTTGATCTTCCTACATGTTGAATTGTACGCTATAGACTTGTTTAGCTGCTCTGACTAAAAATATTTACCTTAACAATGAATTCAAATGATTTGGAAGAGTCCTGATTGAGGCAGATGCTATTAATATCCAGGTGTCTTTAGCAAACGATACTATTTACACCCAGGGTGCATATAGCATGTCAGAGGTAAGCACCCAGCTGTCCATAGCCAACAATGCTATTTGTACCTGACCCTGCAATATTAGATACTGTATTTGTATGTAACCTACTGTAGGCTATGTATATTTTTTCTAAACCTAATCAAGTAGTTTTGCTGCCTGAACATAATCAAACTGCGACTGAAAACTGAAGTCAGCTAAGTGTAAAAATACCCTTCTGGAAGGACTCAATCCCCTTTCTCCTGGATGATAGTCGTATGTCTGACCCATTGAATAGATAGCTAACCTTTCTGCTATCTATTGCTAAATTAAGTTGCACAGTCAACTTGGCCAGGTGTAAATAGCAGAATAGCTGTGGTGTGACTATTCTCATCCGGGCGCAAATAGACATTTCAACTAATTAAGCACATCTGCTAAACTATTTACAACTACTAATTACATTATGTCTAGGATAACAGCATTTACAGACCCAAGAAATACTCACTTGCAAATTTCCTTATAAAACTTTACAACTATTACATTTAAATGTTTTACTCAAAGTCGCTTTAAGACGCTGCGGGTGCCAAATGAAGCAACTCTTTGCAAGTCAGTGAGGAGGTTGCTATTGATCTTTTGTTTTAGCCTAAAGTGACACAAGGACGGAGGTGATTTTGTCAAATATTATATATTATGTGATGTATTATATTCTCACTGGACACTTTGGAGGACTTGTTGATTTAATGCAGCGTGATGCTGCATGATAAAACAACCAAGACCCAATTACCAATGATGTTCACTGACTTCTGAGGAACACCACAGGATTGTGGAGCTTTACATTTTTACTGACAGATTATCAGCCCACCTGTGCAATGCGGTTATGAGTCACTGCATTACAGTAAAACCCAGCACAGTCAGAATGGACTGGGAGGTCTGGGAACTAGAAACAAGAAAAGGGCATTTTCAGTTCTATACTTCTATATTACAGTCTGGGAAATCCTGAGAAACTATATTTTATGGATTTGTTCCTGGATGAGAGAGAGTTTGAACTGTACTCAGCAGTGATAACACAGCCACTCATTTGACATAAAGCTACAAATAAGCTGGAAGCTATTTATGGGAAATTAAAGAAATGTAAGCTTTTGCCAAATTACGCAGGGACAGTTAATTACAACTTCTACTACCACATGTGCGTGCGTAATTGCTGGGTGCGCACACACGCAGCACATCATTGCGGAGAACCGCTGTTGTCAGACGCGTTACTCGGAGTGGGAGTGGGGGCTATGGACGATCTATCGAGAGATTCGCCTCTCAGACTGGAGCAGCCCTCTCTAAAACATATACTTTGTCTCATCCACGAGCTGCGAGTCTACCTGAAAAATGAGAGGCATACACAACGATCGGTGATCTCTGTGTTTCTCGGTTGTCAGCAAGATACGCTTTAGACTTAATACGGACTGTTTTTTGTTCTCGTGGATGTCTCACTTGGATATGGCACATATCTGGATCCAATAAGAGAATTGCACAGCGTCAGACGCGTCTGCGGCGGGGAGAGACCAGTGGAGGGACTCGGAAACTTGTGTGGTGCAGGAGACGGTCTCTCTTTTCGAATCGGCGCTGCCACAGCTGTCTCAGTGAGAAAGGGAGAGGGAGAGAGAGAACCATGTTGAACTCCCTCATACTGATGCTCAGCTGGACTGTGATCTCTGGGGTGGCGAGAGCTCAGAATGACACGGAGCCTATTGTCCTGGAGGGGAAATGTCTCGTGGTCTGCGACTCTAACCCGACCACGGATTGGAAGGCTTCCTCCTCTCCGCTTGGCATCTCCGTGCGCGCTGCCAACTCCAAGGTGGCTTTCTCTGCAGTCCGGAGCAACAACCACGAACCGTCGGAGATGAGCAACAAAACGAGAATAATCTACTTCGACCAGGTTAAGACGATTTTTATGGACAATAATGTAAACAAAAAGTGCTTAACTTAGAAATTCATCATATCCATGATTTCCGATCTGTCAAAACCGGGTCTAATTTAGTCCTTTGTTTTTTGTGATACATCTTCATCCTTTTAGCTCAGTGGTGACTTGTGTTGCAGAACATTAAAGTGTCATTGCAGTTAAGTGTAGCTGCACCCCGGTGGTTAGTTTGAGGATAGTTGTAGTTGGCATGTGGATTCCGTACAAGTGCACATCAAAGGCAGGTAGGTTTGAAAGTGACTGGATCATGTTTGAGAGCGGGCGTCCCGCAGAGTCTGCACGCGCATTCATCAGTTTGCCTCAAGCTACCCCATCACGAGCGCACGCGCTAGTAGCTACACGCGCGCACACCCTCACCTAATAGCCCCCACACACCCCTCTCCAAAATAAACAAATAACATGAAATGAAGCAACAAGATTAGTCACAACGGTGGGCAGAGTAACCACATCACTCAACTGATCCTCTGCCCACTCATTTGAATTACATAACATTATCTTTTGCTGTCAACACACTGCAAGTGATCTGATTGGTGTGGACCATGTCCGTGCTGTTGCTATGAAAGCAACACTTGTCAAAGGTCGTGGCTGAGGCTGCAGTGGTGTTTTTTAACAGGTGAGCTCCAAGTGTTTGAGGCTCTGAAGGTATAATCAGGAGCTCTTGCTGTCTTCATCAATCATGACCCAAAGAAGTTCATTTTTTTTGTTTTGCTATAAATACTGCACGTCTAATATGACTGTAGGGTGCTTGAAGCCTCTTAGCGACACTCATGAGGCAGCATTACATGTTGTGCTGACTGACATATTCAGAGTGGATCGTTTCAGGAAGAAAAAAAAGATTTATTTATCGACACTCCAATATTCATTAGGTTATTGTCACATGCAAATGCAGTATTGAGGAAGTGTCTGATCCTTTTCAGGCACTGTCTTCTTAGCGGTGAAAAGAGTGGAAGAAAAATCCAGATTTTGTTCCACACTGGAATTTGTTTATAAAAACTGTCATCAAGCATATTTTTTGGTTTCTTGTGTAAGAAGGAAAGTTCATTGCTGGGTCGAGCCAGAAAGGGTGATTTGAATATTTTTTTAAGCGTTGCATTCAGTTTGTGTCTGAGCAGGAACGAGCCTAGTAGCCACAACAGCATCCTGTGGTGCATTGAGATATTTAATCCTAAAGCTCCATTGAAGTAAAAGCCATTGTTAAAATGCTGGCTATATAAACACCTTTGTCATACTGTGTTTTTTTCCTTCTTCTCTCATAGGTTCTTGTGAATATAGGGAACTATTTCACATTTGAATCAGTATTTTTGTCCCCAAGAAAAGGAATCTACAGTTTTAACTTCCATGTCATTAAAGTGTACCAGAGCCAAACCATACAGGTACTATTTTTCTTTATTTAACAGAGCTGTGCAAATGATTTGGTTGTAAACAGGTTTTAGTATTGAATTGGGACAATATGTCTTCTTTAGGGACAGTATGAGAATGATTGGTGTGGGGAGGGGAGGTTGAACCATATGTTTTACGTTTAAAAAAAGAAAAGAAAGAAAGACCCTCCACAGAGTTATCACTATTTCATTCCCATAGAAAACAACTCTTCCTCAATACCTCAAAGTAACACAACAGTATTGATCTGATTCAAATTTAAAACTATCAAAGGCAAAGCATAAACAATCTAACCTCAACATTAACTTCTAATATTAATGTTTGTTGTGGAATAATGATTTTCATAATTTTTGCATTTGTTTCTTGTTGATAATTATATCTGCAAGGGCAAATTGAAGTAGTGACATCTTTTAAGTCACTTCTCACTTCTCAAAAAACAAGTGAGAAGCTTCTCCTGTGTGCCAAGGGTGTAGGAGAAGTATACGAAACACAAATAGCCCTATCTAGAGACAATGTTTGGTTTGTCCGTTCTGGGCTACCGTAGCAACATGGCAGCCGGCTATGTGGAAGAGGACCCGCTCTGTATATAGATATAAGATGTTACGTATAAGATGTAAACTATACAAAAACACATCTTCAAAACTATTCCTTTTCCTTTCCCATTGCTAATTGTTATTTCTGTTGTCCAGGTGAACTTGATGTTGAATGGGAAACCAGTCATCTCTGCCTTTGCGGGTGACAAAGATGTAACTCGTGAGGCGGCCACCAATGGAGTTCTGCTCTATCTAGAAAAAGAGGACAAAGTCTACTTAAAGCTGGAGAAGGGAAACCTCGTTGGTGGATGGCAATACTCAACATTTTCTGGCTTTCTTGTGTTCCCTTTGTAAAAAGAAAAGAAAATAATGTGTCGTCACTATATAATCAAAACATTGCTGCTGCGTCCGTTGGATCTTGCCAAGTTGTTGAGAAAGTGGATCCGAACAGAGAGAGGAAATATGACTTTGGAAATCATTCGCATTCACTGGATGTGCTGAATCCCCCGTCAAGATGAAAGAGACTTGAAATGTTCCCTATCGCTACTGTATGTTCCTGTCACTCAAGCAGCCCCAGAGAGAAAACGCTACAACATCCCAAAAGTACTTTTTAAACTTTGACTTTACTGAATATATTTAGCATACAGATTTTTATCATGTGCAACTGTTGCATTCGAGTATATCCGCCTTTTGGTTGTAAACTGTAAATGCTTGTGTGACTTGTGATCACCAAAGTATTCACATTGTAAGTGTTAGGGGGCGTCTTCTCTGGAGCTAATTGTTCCCGGTAAAGAGGTGGTCAAATGAGTCAAAGAAAGACGGTCAATGCTTATTGAAAAGTGTGTTTAGTGAAAGGCATCGGTGGTTTGTTGAGTAAGCTTGCTGGCCACAGGGGCCTCCTGACCCCTTTGGCCCTGGGGCTTCATCTGCAATGTCACTGAAACACTCCAAACTACTTCAAATGACTGTAGAAAGTTGAAAATGAACCACAAAATGACCACAGACACACACAAAACAACTACAAATAGATGCAAAACAACCACAAGGCTACACAAAAATGACTACAAAAAGATGCAAAAACAACTACGCAAACAAGCACAGTGACCATAAAAAGACACCAAACCACCACAAATTGATGCTACAAAGAGACACAAAACGACTACAAACAACTGACCGCTGTGGTCTGCTCTCTCAGTATGGGGGTCTTACTCATAGGTCGGAGGGATCAGGAACCTTTTACATGTCGGTGCCCGGGGGCCCATTGTGTTATAATCCATCCATGATCAGAGTTCAGATGTGACCATATTTCTGATCATGTAGGCTACTGGTATTTATGCGTTGCTTTTGACTCATTATAGTGGTCAGTTTACTTTGCCTGTCAACACTGTCTTTCAGCAATAACATTGATAAACCTCCAATTTATTTTGCCAAATACATTTTGGGGCAAAAGTAATTCTTGCCTGAATTATAATAAGTGGCAAAATTACATTCAGTGACTCATTTTTTTGTAGTGGACTGTGACTCTGAAGACTTGGGTTAGCATCCCGAGTCTCACGTGTGGCTGGGCTCAGGCGACAGAAGCACTTGGCTAAAGTGGTTGTAATGAATATTTTCATATTAACAATTGGTCACATGACTACTTGTTTGTGAACTGTCTTGCTTGTGGTGATAAATTATAACCGGACTCTGCAGTTCCCTTTAGATCGATGGAGCATTATAATTGTTTAAGCTCATTTGCTCATTACATATTTTGGTTAACTCTCTGCGCTCTCATCAACGTTAGTCTCGGCTGCAGCAGGCATCTATTTTCAGCATAAAAGCTTAAACTGCAGAGAGACAATTTTGAACATAGTGGAGCATTTTAGCAGCTATAGAGGCAGATCTTTCCAGGAGTTAGTGGAGGCCCAAACAGAACTAAAAGGAGGGTAACAGAAAACAAGATATTTGACTTAAATGAACCAGGGGGAAACAAACATGACTCCAAATAAATGCTGATGTTGCTTAGAATCTGCTTGATGTGTAAATGGGAAACTGCTTCCTAACAAAGTAAGCCATACCAACTTAAAATGTGATAATACGTCATTGTTTACGGTTTGTTTTTTCTGCCCCCAAGTTATACCGTTATACCACAATCCTGACCTTATACCCTGACATTAAGCAAGTACTGTGAGTGCCTAATCGTAACCATACAAAGTGTTGATAATGCTTTAGTTGCTGCAGTACAAGTGGATATTGTCAGGAAAATACATTGTTATTATTTCTCATTATGTTGATAGAAAACACAATTCAGGCCGCATTACGTGTCTCCCTAATTGTATTGCTGTTGAAAATGAGTAGTTTATAAATGTAATTTCTACCTGTGTATTTACAATAGACCTTGCACAAGTCAGCTTGTAGTTTATGGACCTCAGTAAGGTTTAATCGACATCTGTTGACGTTAACTAGTTAACATGCAGATTATAAACAGATTACTGCCACTGTCGGTGAGCATAAACAGCTTCCACTGGGTAGCCTGGGATATCTAATGAATTAATAAACTCTTTAATTAATGCTCTTGAGCTCAGTGTGCGCTTACAATATGTGATGGCTCTCACCTTCATGTCTACAGCAGAGGTAGCCTACTGTCTGCCTTACTGCAATGTGTGCTGCTGGTGCAGTGTCTGCTGCTGAATTGTTAAAACCAACCTAACAGTTTGCTGGGGCTTTTCTGGAGAGCTTATTGAAATCATTATTTCACGCCGAAACATTCATCTGCACACTCATCCGATTGAACCATACCGGCGCTCGCTTCGGTTGATCAAATTTATGTTGCTACGTCTTGTTTGCTAAAAGATTTTTGTCAGTGACTGATGAGTTTGTGTGACCGGAGAACGCTTTGATGGAAAGGATTCTTTAGTTTTCTGGTGTGAATAAAGAGGCAAAGGTATGAATGACAGCTGTGTGCAGTTCAGTTGTGTCACACTTCATACCAATCATCGTTCAAGGAAACAGGGCTGAAAAATGTACACTCAATACTCAATCATATAGTATTAACAGTGCAAACATAATCACTGACAGGTATTTGAGAGCACAAGAATGGTTGCATTAATCGAATGAACTTGCTATTAATCATGACACTATATTTATTTTGTGAAACTGAAACAATCTATATTTTCTGGATCAACATCACTTTTCATTTGTGTCACATTGTTTGGCTCGTAGTGGCTGTGGAAGCTGGACTGTGCCTCTAAAAGGAAAATAGCGTCGGTAGGTAATAACGTTATTACTTATTAACTTTGTGTTTAATTGATGCAAATGTAAATATATGGGTTCAAAGGTTGTAACATGTTCATTAAATGTTCCAATTAATGTATTACAGAATTTTGGTGATAAATGATGAATAAAAATTATGATTTCTATAAAGTTATTTTCAGTTTTTATTGGCCAGTCATCCTATACGCTTTGGGAAGTTTGCTAATCAGAGCTCTTGTCGCTGTTATTTGTTATGGACCACCATTCATTTTTAGGGGAGCGCCAAGTAGCTGGATTTCGAGACAAAACAAATGATTAAAACAGAAACCACATTATACAAGTAAAACAACAAAAGCAAACATTTTGTGAATTGCCTTTTAGTTGAATGAACGTGTTCATCATTTAGAAACGTAAAAATAGTTATTTATTTGCGTAATTTAAATTAAAATGAATAGGCAATATAGCACACTCCAGCCTCCATACAGGAGATGCCAGTATGTGATATATAAACGTGATAATAACATACATTTGAAGGTTGCAAAAAGTTCAAAATGTATTCGGACTAAGTGCAGACTAATTCTCTGTGATTTATTTTACATCCTAATGTTCAGCGATCTACAGTTTGTTGAATGTATACACGCAATTTAATTAGTCAGCAAACGATAACGACTTCTGCAATTTGAATAAGTGTCTGTGATTGAGAACTCGTATTTTCCAGCAGCATCAAAGAGTCGAAGCAAAGCCAGTTGTCACTTCATATTGCTGCAGTAATTGAAACCGTTTTTTTTCTTTTTTGTTGGTTTCTTCTTCTTTGTTTTATGTTTGTATAATGTTTCAGAGTTGAAATGAAAAATTAATTTCATTCACATGTGGAAGGTAAGAGAAACTGTAAAAATCATTTGAGATGGGTGCAGCTACATTTTAACAAACCATCTTCCTGCTTCAGTTTCATTTCCAACAGGATGATTGAGAAAATAACACTGTCTTAAAAGAAGCTGGTAGCATTTGCACCTGTCACTTTTCAGATATTTCTATAAAATTTCTTCTCTCATTGTGTTAAAAATTCATAGTTTTTCTCCTACTTTCTACTTTTCATCATCTGTGCATCAATACCCAAATATTATTTAATCTTGTCTGTTATTGTGTCTGCACCCAACATATCAAAATTATTTTTTCATTTTTTTTAAATTTCTGTCTTCATCCAAATCTACCAGTGATGAGTAGCGGTGGGGCTCTGAGATATGTCCTAAATTATTGCTTTGAATTGTATTTACTGTGAGTAAGCTCAGCCTTTATGGAAATAGAAACATACAGTGCGCTTATGTCCACACACCAGAGATGTCTGATCTCGTACAAAGGCCTTAAATATGAGCCTAAAGTTGTTTATGAGTTGATTTTCCCTCGTTGTCTTGGGAGAGAAACGTCATGTATTTCGAAATCACCGAATGGTGTAAACATAAAGTGACCATTAAATGTTTACAGTTGTATGTTGTGATTCCCAAATTATGTGAACATTTCCAAAATGCATATTTTGGGCATCGTTTTACACACAAAATAGCTCAAAAACATGCAAATTCCACTCAAATTAGATGGAAAGTTCAGAGAAAACGGCTCAACAGATAATGTATAACACAGTTAACTGATGGTTATCCATGAAATTGTATCACCACTATAAAGAATAAGCTTTTGGTCTTTAAAATTGTGGGTCATGTGGGTGCAGGATAAATTGTAGTGCTACACTTCCATGAATAGCAAGCGTGTCAAACATTTTGAATTAAAAAAGACAAGCAATCCGTGTCATTGGTAATTGTTACACGGACGAAAATATGCTTCTAATGGCCTTTTTCTAAAAATGCCGTATGTCTTTAGAATTAAAGTGATGGTAAATGTGTTAAATCCTGTTCTCTGATGTTTGTGATGTACCGCGAAAAAGCAATAATACCCTCCGTTAATGAATCTGATCCCAAAATCATTTGCAGGGAGATTATCTGCTGCTGCAGCTTGATTTGTTCCCGGGTGTGTTCATGCTGACAGATTGACTGTTTACGAGATAAGAAAGATCCAGCAAGAAAGTCATTTTAAGTAAACTGCACATCTCTCGACTTTACATGAATTTCAAATCGACAGCAAACAGAAGGTCATCCTGAGAACTTTATACTCTGTGATTTTATGGTCGTGTAGCTGTTGGGAAAAAAAAACCACATTGTTGCAGAAAAGAGGATTTTAGTGACACAAGTTCCTGTCCTCAAAGTTATATGGCGGCAGGTGTGCTGTGTTGAATTTCAAACATAAATCTGACCTTTCTAGTGGCATTTCTAGAGGACAATATTGAGGTGTGATTGAGTATACTGTCCTTAAACAGTGTAGCACTTTACCCAGATAGTTTGCAGCACTTGGTTTGAGATATGCGGAGCACCGTTCACTTTGATTGCATCTGGGGGGACACATAACCCGTGAACTGAAGTATAACTCAGCATTAATCCAAGTAAAGCAAAACATGAGCCTTCTCTAAACAGAAAAACACATTTATTCCATGGTTGGTAAAAGGTGTCCACAATAGGACAAAAACCCCTCCAAAAAAAACACGTGCAAAAGGATGTGCTGTATTATTTGGTGGTTTTGCACAGTGGGTACTGCATGCTGTATTAGTACTGTTCAGCTCTACTCACACACTTTACAAAACATCGACAAAGTCATGCATAGCTAAAACCTTCATGTAGCTGCAAGACAATCTTATTTTATTTAAAGAGCACTAAAGTAAAAATGCAGACATTGCAAAGGACGTTTTGGGCTTTATATTGAAACAGATGTTTTCCAAAACCAAAAACATTACAACAAAGGTGTAAGGAATAGATTGAGCAGTGGGTTTATCTAACATCAGCTTCACACATTAGCATTGCAGACTACTGACTGTATCTTGCTAATTGGGCTGGAAAAAAATGACTTCGTAATATTGTTTTTTTCTGAGATATATTTAGAAATAAAAACAGGAATATTCACTCTTACATTTTGTAGGCTATATGTTAAATTTAAAAGCATCGATCTGCTGCACAAATAGCAAACGTGATTTTTTTTTCCATTGGATTTTGGATTACTGCAGAAAATAAACTCAAGTTAATGATAGCGCCACGCTCCCTCTAGGAAGATAATCTTTACAAACGAACACCACTTTATCATTTTGGAAGCGTGAATGCAATTGGCCGAGGTAAAAAGCTAATTTAGTAAATTATGATCTCATTTACCGATGGGTGACGTAACGTTATGTCCACTTTCTATATTCAGTCTATGCTCACAAATATCCCCAACTCGCTTTCACCAATTAGCGTACGATTGGCACAACAGTTTTTACAATATTTTGCGCACAATTCACCTTTCTCGCTGTTTGCGTTTCATTTGTACGCCATGTAGTCTGTACTGACTGCAATGTAAACGCATTTGTGTGAATATGCTGCGCTCCGAACAAGTGACGCAATATAAAATGAGAGAGAGAGAGCACTTATTGGGGGAGAGTCCGGAGGTGGATGGGTCAAACAAAGACAGGACTAGCAACCAGCAGACCGTTGTTCAAGACCATTGTGAGCCATCACTGTAGTTCTGCTGCCAAACTGTTTCACAGTAACGTCAGGTAATTTAATGTGAACGTGAAAAGCGGCATCAAATGACACAAAAGTGGCTTAAAAATTACACTTGAAAAGCCTTAAATGCGTAATAATGACATGGAAAAAGCCTTGGATGCGAGATCATGACGCGGACATGATGTGTTATTTATACTTCTTCCCATGAGATCGGGTTGCTGTCCCTCATCCCTGTTCCATTTTGATAAGACATTGTATGACTTTACAGTGTTTCAGACATGAGCATTTGAATTGTTCATCTTTACACAGCGGCGGTTGCTTTCTTACATCTTCAAGCACAACGACGGAATCCAACACGGACAATGCAGACTATTCTTTAAAAAGTATAAACTCCTCATTATCTTCTCCTCTGTATGTCTGCAGATGTCAGTCAGTACTTGAAAAAGTAAACAACTCTGCTGATAAGACAGCTATGTGCTTCAGGTAGCAAAAGATGAGGAGGAGAGTTACACGACCCGTGAGTAGGATATGATTCTATCCATTCACTCTGACTCTTTTATTCTTAGCCCCATGGAGGGAAAATTGAAACAATAGCAACATTTCTTTATGATACGGGACAATAGTAACAATACTTGTACTGTTTAAACAAGAGCTTTTCAATGAACACTACATATGAAGCTTACAATGCTCTGTTTTTGTCACGGTTCCACCCCCGTGAGCCCTGTGTGAGTGTGTGTTTCATTTACGAATGCTGTGTGCCTGTTTTGTTTTCTCTCTCTCTCTCTGTGACAGCTTTCCATGGGAGGAGTTGCACACCTGTGTGCAATGACATCAGTGGATTCCTGTTGAGAGCACACCTGTGGAGGATCTTCAATAGTAGTTTATATAGGTTGTGCGTCTTAATTCATTATCTGAGTAGTATGTAGTATGTATATATACACATATATATATATATATATATATATATATATATATATATATATATATATGCTGAATTCTTTGTGTTAGACCATCAGCCCTAGTTTAGAGTTTTGTTTAATTTCTGCCTCTCTATTGTTTGAGTTTTCTGCAACTTCTGTTGCTTGAGTCCTCAGTTTCTTTTGTACTGTATTTGAGAATTCCGTAGTAAAGATTTTCCACTTCCCATCTTCTGTGTCTTTGAGTCTGCATCCGGGTCCCTCCCCCTAACTTGTGTTTTTGTTGACACAGTGTAAAAAAAAAGAAAAAGGCTTTGAGGCTGTTTGTGGGTTATTTTGTCTTGCCGCTGGCACACGTCTAGAGAAGCATTTTGATCATAACATACAAGAATTGACCAGTTTTCAAATAAATAAGCGTAGCAATTTTTGTCTGTGATAAGCGTTCAGCTGCCGGCCGCTATCCTACCAGCGTTCATTGTTAGAGAAGGTGCCAGGCCAAATGTGAGATTTTGAAACCGATTTCCTCTTTATTGGCGTAAGGACACGCCGCCACGCAGCTGCTGTTATGGCATCAACTTGTAGGATACCTTCCTGGAGTAAAGATGCTTAATTACACAACAAGCGACAAACACAACACAAAAGAATGGGACAATAGTGGATAATAGCTGTTTTGACTTCACTACCCCCTGTCCTGACCTTTAATTAATTAGATTCTTTATTTGCAGATTCATTTCAACTGTGGAGATAACAATGCACTTAAAGGACATATAAATAAATAAAATAAGACGTATATGATTATTTTTAAATGAACAGCTTGTCCTCTTAATTAATGGTATTGAAGAGAGAATATTGGTTATTTCAAATGGTGACTAATGTTCATATCTGAGAATAATTCAGGATTAAATAGGTTAACAGTGCTTTATACAGATAGCCAGATCAAAGCATTGGTCAAAGCATTGGTCAAAGCATTGGTCAAGATATGCATGAAAAACTGAGTTCCAAACAATTCTATGAGCATTAAACAGCGCTGGTGTGAAACCTGTACTTTCACGCCGTGCACAGAGGCACAATATGTGAGTACCGTATGCAAATAAGCGTGGAACAGATTTGCTGATTTGTTGGCTTTAAGGATTGCAAAACCATGTTTGCATGCAGTGCGTTTCTTCAGAGCACCTCTGTGCTTGCAACATGCCTCATTCTGATTTCTGAATAGTAAATGAAGAGCTCATTTGTGCGAGGCTCAGAGGCTGGGGTTAGGGTCAGAGGGGCTGCTCAAAGTCGCTCGATATGATGAGATTTCAGTTGGTTCATTACTCACATTGCTGCCTTTGTTATTCAGGCAGCTGTCAGTATCCAGAGGGACTGAGTGCTGGGGAACCTAGATATTTTTTGGAAAATCATTTCTTAGGAAGAGAAAAAGCAAGTATAGAGGAGCTAAATCACAATATTCCCATCAATTCCAGGTGGAGTTTATAGAAAGGCAGATATTTGTGTCTGGAGAGGTACAGTCCGTATGATAATAGTGTAATTTCCCTAGTCAGTGAAAACAGAACATGCAGAACAAGCATCCTCCTAACATCTATTGATCAAAAATCCAATCTTTCAAATAAACACAAAGTCCAGGTTGTGTATATAGTGCGGGTGCACTGCGAGGCATCTGGAATAGAGTGGGAGTGAAGCAGCCACAGAAGGCGTTCCCCATAGAATAAATCAATATTCTATGTTGTATTATTACATTTTATAATAAGCCGATCCTACTGCATATATACTTTTCTGCTCCATATAGGTTACTTTGAAATTATACTTTACTATAATTTTTGGTAACAGATATAGCAGGTAATTTCATATCAAACACATACAGCGGATTTCTTCCAATCAGCTCTTCCTCGAACGTCTTGATGACATTAACCACAAATGACGTGACCAGCTCTCCGGATATTGTACTTTTCCTTTGAATGCGTTCGTGAGTGAGACAAGCTGCATTATGTAAGGAAAAGAACCGCACGTTAATGGTGATGCCGATGGCACGATGAAGATGAACTGCCATTGGCTCGTCATCTGTCTCCTGAGAAACCCCGAAGCAAGGAACGGGGGAGGGACTACTTAACTGACATGGCAGCTCAAGCAGGACTCAAATCAAAAGTGCATTAGTGGATTTAATGGACAATAAGCATGGAAGTTGTTAAGGGAGTGAATATTTCAAGCATCTTCCAGTCTGAAAAGACAGAACAATATACAGACAGTCCGAATATAGATATGTGAGCAGATAGTATCGACCAATCAGCAAATGACTTGTTAGACTTTCCTGAAGCTAAACGGAATGCAGCCGAGTATGGTTTGGTGTGTGTTCTTAAACAGCTGTTAATAAACCCTTTCTAAACCCCTACTGATTCCTGCCGCTCTTCCTCCAGATACAGTGCCATACATCAACCATGAATACCGGTGCTGACTTGCAGAGATGAGACATATTACTTGAAGATTAAATCTGCATTTTGAAGAGATTTTATTCTAAAAAGAGAAACTCCAACAGAAAAAAAAAATCTCGCCCTGTAAGTGTGTTTCAAAGTGGTTTCTCAGACCTAATTGCAGTATGTTGACTTTAGGTTTTTTGACCTAATGAGCTACAAGTGTGAGGACACATTCAACACATGCACTTCAACTCAACTTCAGCTGATTGCAGCCTGTAACTGTATAATTTGTATACAAATCACATGATTCACAATTAGTTTCTTAGCAAGGACAAACGCAGATACAATAACTAGAGTGGGCCTATGTGTCAGTTTGTTGTTCAACTGCAATGGCCTTAAGATTGTTTTTACTTCAGTGTGTGGTGTCACAGTACATGTTTTTACATCTTGTGACTCTGGTATCCCATGAAACTCGTTCATATTCATATAAATATTATTTTTACATTTAACATTTCATCTCATTTCTGAACATAATTCTGTGTCTCACAATGTATATCCAGAGCCAGAGTTCAGTACCAAATGCAGTTGATGAAGTCATATGGCTCTGGGTATCCAGCAAAAGTCACTACAAAAAGAACCGCTACTGACTCGAGGAGTTCAGTGCGGTGCCTATAAAAAAAAACAAGTGGCATAGAGAGTGGAGAAATGTGAGGCGCTCAACAACGTTGAAAACAATTACAAAAAGCCACAGAATGCTACAAAACGCTCTATTTGATCAGGGCCTGTCAGGGTTTATGTATGTATGGATAGGTAATCAAGGACAGGCAAAATCTTGGGGGTACACTTCGATGAAAGACTTTATGATTTACAGAGCAACGATAAAATCCAGATTAGATCCTGGTTGTTTATGTTGTAGAACTTGCCTGTTTTAGACAGAACTGTCCCCTTGTTACACTCTGTTTCCATCTTCAGTCTGACGTTGTCTCCACTCTAATCAATTTTCCATGGGGGGAGGGGGGTTGAGGTTTCAATTTCCGCTTGCCAATCACTAGAGACCAACGTATCTGCCTGAATCTAACTCCATTTTAAGTCGACAGGCGATGACGTATTGCCAATGGCAACATGCTTTGTGCCAGTGTTTTCAGAGCGGAGCGGAGCGAGGTGAAAGAAAAAGTTAGAAAAACAGAACTAGTCAACGATGTCGGACAATTGCGAGAGTATATGCCGCACATGTAAAATTAAATAAGGGGGTCATGTCAAATTCAAACTATTATTAAGCAGCCCAAACACAAAAGAGAAGCCAGAGTGACCGACTCAGAGATGTCCAAGTAATTCTCTCATGTAGGCCAACAAAGACATCTTGAAAAAAGAAGCTATGAGTGTCAACCAGGCATCTCGTACAGTGCGACAGAGGTAAATAATACATATTCACACACATCAAAGCAGAGTGATGTTTAGGTTTAGAAGTATTCAATACTTTTTTATTGATTTAGAACAGTCTCGATAGCAGCGTCAATAGCGGTCTCCGTTCTTTGTTATTGTTACTCCTCGGCTCCGGTGCACAGTTAACAACGTCTTGACAACAGCTTGAGAACATGATAGTCCCGCCCCTGGCACTGATTGAGTAATCGTTAGTACCCCCGCTGAGCTTATTGGTCAATTACTTGCTATTCTAGAAACCCCTGTTTAATGTCACAAGGCCAGACGAAACAGTCTACTCAAACTCAGTGGAGTGGGCGGATTCAAAGGTCTGAACCCAGACAGACCACCACAAGGTCCGACCAGTTGAAAGATGTTTTTTGTTTGACAAAAAGAGTAATTATCCGGACCAACATCTTTTTTGTCTTTGCCGTTTCTGCAAACACTCATTGAGATGTTCGGCAGACATGTCTCAACAACAACATATCTGTACCGAGAGGGTTAATTCAGCACTCTAATAGCTTTCCCACATGAATACCTCCTTCCATTCGTGTGGGCATCTCAATCTAAAACACCCTTGGGACGACTATCTAAAGCATCGCCCGGGTGGCTCCTAAAATAGGTTCATATGCATCTGCAATTTGGTAAATAAGGTTGCTGTGTCTTTCCCTCACCTGCTTTAGTTTAGAGCAACCTTGCTGCCGATGTGCCATGCACTGAATTACAAGTGTGAGTACATAAATTCAGAGTTTAATCGAGAAAAAAAACGTAACGGGCCATAGCACCTTATCTCTTCGAGTGCAGGAAACAGCACAAAAACATCCCCTATCCTCTATCTGTTTACCACATCAATATCAGTGGCCTATTTTAGCGAGTAGGGAGCTCTATCATCTCGAGGATCTGGGTTCAGACTCTAGTATTAGCAATCATCCGCCCTGCTGAAGTGTCCGTCAGCAACACCCTGCATCCTAAACCAGTACTTCCCCGTAGAGTAGGCAAACAGAAAGAGAACCTCCCCACTGGGACCAATAACACAAACTCACATGCTATGACTCACATCATTATTACTATAATCTGCAACCCAAGTGGGATTTAACTTGCACAATTCAAAACATAATGTTGGCTAGCAATTGGATTGCTTTATTCTGAACAAGAGTGTCTTTCTCTGACAGCTGCAGTGTGAAGTTGTGACACAAGTGCTGAATGGATAACAGCTGTAAGTGGGTATGTGTGGGACTATAACCTTACTTTGCAGATCATTCTGTGCAACTTATCATCAGTAATCATGTTCTTGGTGACATATCTTCACTTGGAAACCAAATGAACAGTATTAGTATAAGAATACAGCCTGATGTAGAAGTAGACAATTGACACGTCAAGGTCAAGAGCAGAGCGGTGTGCATGCAGCACTGGTTTGACACTGAACGCTGTTATTTACTGTACAGACGAGAGTTCATTTCCCTGTGTCTCTCCTCAGAGATATTTACGAGGCTAGATAAAAGTGTGTGTCGGTTCCACTCTGTGCCTCGATGATTCTTCATGTATTTTCATTGTCATTTCTTAACTGAAACACTGATCAAGATCATTTCAAACTGCTGAAATGCTTTCAGGGGCATTGCCTCACTTCTTTTATCCCACTAAATTGAGTTCGCAATGGAAAATTTGTGTTTCCCCAAATATGGATATTTGAAGCATTTTCACAGCAATGATTTAAAGTGACACCCTTAAACTTAAGATATATTTGTATTGTTCTCATAAAGTAATTAAAAGGCTACATTTTAATTAGCAATGTCTAGCGGTTGATTGGTCCATTGATCAGACCGTTATTGAGAGTTACAAGCAAGAAAGTCCTCTAAGAGCGGGTGGGAGGGGTTGAGGATGGGTCAAACAAACACAGGACTTTCACACAGGAGACTGTTTGTGTCCTGTGTGAGACCAAAACTATACGTTGACTTTATGCTTGTTACGAAAATACATTTGGGGTAATCTCTTTACGGTGGTTATGTTGTTACGATAAGTAACATCGTCATTTTAACACAAACCACAACGTTGTATTTTTTCTAACCTTAAGCAATCAGGTTTTTTGCCTCAACCTTTCACAACGTTAATTACATGGCATTGTGCGTTTCTGCGAGCGCGATACGAGGCTGATATGAAAAGTACTTATGAAACGTATCGTCGACACCCAACGTGGTTGGTTGCAGAAACGTGTTCAATGCTAATATTTTTGTCTGGTGACTGGGTTGATAAAACATCATTCATAAATGCAGAACAATGCGAGCAAATCTGAGATGCAAGCACTATCAAGACATCATACCTTGCGTGTTTGACCCCGAGGACGTAATGTGACTGATGATGCCCCTCAGATGGCGGTTATTTTGGTCTCATCAGCTTTTTCAATAGTCATGAATCTGATGATGGGCTGAGAATAACAGCACAGGGACCCTGCTGTGTTGGGGTTACAAAAAGCTGCAAGAGAGGAAAACTTTCCGACAATTTGGCAGGAATCACAAACAATGTCCAGCTACAATTAAGTCTCCTGAGATCGAAGCAAGAGGATGTGCTTATTCAGAGGGTCTCGAATAGGACTCTACTGCCAAACCTGGAGATGGTACACACCAAGAGATCCAAAGCAGACTGCTTAGTCTCTATGCATCACACAGAATTGGTAATGACCATCTGTCTATCCTCGTCTGTAGCTGGCGTCCAAGCTGCTGCGATACAGTATGTTGCCTTTGGGTAATAATCATGTCTTTTCACCTCGAAGCGCCAGCAGAGGCAGCCTCGTAGTGTAGCTTTGCCAAAATTAGTGATTATTGGTATTGTGTTTCAGCTGTATGGAGGGACACAGACAGAGACGGTGCCAGCAAATGAAGGACAAAGCATTGTCTCGGAGTCTGCTTGTGTGTGTGTGTGTGTGTGTGTGTGTGTGTGTGTGTGTGACAGTGGTGACAATGAGTCTGTGTGTGGGTGGACGGATGGGTGAGCTTTCACCCAGTTGGAGAGGAAGGCATATTGTTGTGATTTGAAGACACTGTCTCCATCAGGATTGCTTTAATTGCAGACTTCGGTGTTATATTTCTGAAAATCATCGTATCTTGCTGTTTCACGTCAGCGTATTTGCTTGTATACAGCAAATCACGTTTTTTTCTTTTTCATTCAACAATTTACCGTGTAGAAGGAAACGTCAAGCTTCAAAATGCTGACATATTTTAATTGTTGGGCAAATAGGCTATCAATGAGAAGTGAGTGAATGTTATTCTCATGCTCGTGCTATCAAGAAGAATGATTAAGACCTTGGTGGGATTGTGTCATTTAATTGTCTTACAAGTGTTTTTATTTGCTTACAGCCCTCTGAGTGGGGGTGGTAATCTCTGACGGCATGGCTAGAGAACAATCTGTCTCCACATAAGCATATTCAAGTCTCCCAAGATCCATCACTGTCTATTGTTATTATTAGTTTTGGCATAAAAAAACTAATTTAGAAATCAGAGTTGGATAATTAAAAATCCAACTAAATCCACTCCCGCAGGAGAGAGTGCATCGGATGGTGTCTGCAGGCAGGATGCATTTCATTTTCTGTGACGCTAACCCTGCAAAAGCCTTGATCTCTGTTTAAAGTCTCAGACCACGCTCACTCTCTATCTCGGTCTGTTTTCTATTTAATGTTGCTGTTGTCTGTCTGTCTGTCTGTCTATCTAACTCATCAAGGTTATTCTTTACACTACATGTTACGTATACCTTCATTTCTCATCCCAGGTCCGTCAAAGGTGTCAGGAAGAAACCCCAAAGCCTTCATACCCACTTGTCACATATTTTGTATTCATCATGGATAGAAAGAGAAAACGAATCATGTGCTTGATTTTGGAGTTATTTACTGACTATCAACAGTTAGCTTAACAGTATCCCCAGTGACCGGAAACAGCAGCACTCCAGAAGTGTCGTCCTCAAGGCTAACTGCCTCCCCACACCAACCCTGTCTCCTAGAAGTAAAATGTCTATACTGCTAATATTGTGTTACCAATTGTGTTTCATGAGGAAATGTAAATGCTGCCTGGATTATGTGTGTAGTGCAGCTATGGGGAGATTGTTGTGGCGCATAGGGTGCTTGATCTGTATAAATTCAAATGTTGAAAATCTAGTTTTGTGCTGAGAAGAACGTGACATTGCATTTGTCAGACTGAGCCCACTTCCAACCAGCGAGAAGAGTATCGAGAAATACACAAATACAAAAACAGCTCCTACGTAACAACCAAAACTTTTCACAGAAATGTGTTCATGTAAGTCAGCGCTTCGGTTAAACGCTTATAAAGTAAACATGTTTCTTGTACTGTACATCACATTTTGACATTTTTCCGTGTTCAACCAAGACCGTGATCTTTTCCAAACCTTAACCAACTGCTGTGATCACAACAGCTAAATGCAGAGACCAGTTTGATATCAACCCTTAGTCAACAAACACATCCTCAAACTGAAAGAAGGATCTATTCATATTGGGTTCTTTTCACACTTTATTGTTGTTGCCTTTTCATCACAGACAGAAGACATACATAAAAAGGATCCGGATTGCTCTGTCCCCTCAAAAGCATGATAAATCCTGAGACATATTCGGAGGTTCTTATCCTGTCTTATCGTTCACTTGTAAACATCGTCAATTCCTCCCACTTCTCACCACATCGCTCCTCTTGTGCTCTTATTCTGTGTGTGTTAACAGTTCCATGTCATATATTTCATTCACAATTATCAGCCACCCATCTTGTGATGGTGGTTCTGCCTTGTACATTCTCTTAGCCTTCTTATAAGCTGCTAACAAGATGTCTTCTCTTAACACAATATCTCCCGTCATATTACCAAAGTGGAGCAACATAAATGACTTAGGTAACCCAAAATGTTGACTATAATGGATATTTCCCCAAAACTGTACAATTTCAGGACATAACAAAAATACATGGGAATGGTCTACGTGTACTGCCCGTATTTCCTCCAACATGGATGAACAACAGAAAAATATTTGCTTGTAATTTGGGGGGTAATAAAGAATCGCTTTAACATTCTTCCAGCAATGTTCTCTCCAAGTACGCAAGGATGTTGAGGACTGTTTTGTTCTCCAAATATTCAACCATTCATCCTCTATAATTTCAGTTTTAAATAAAATGTTTTTCCTAATTTTTCCATCAGGTGTTAATATAAAGTTGATAATTATATTGTTTTTATAACATCATCACAATGTTGACTTACTCTATAAACACATCACGAAGAAACGGCGAGGTTATTTTTTGAGCTAGTTGAAAGAGAGTAGAAATCATTATATTATCATTATTTTTTATTGGTTGCTTTTGTGTTCAGTTCAATGTTCAACTTGTTCAACAAAAGAATGTTGGAAATAATTTCCCTTCATTTATTTTATTGAAGAAGCAACTTGTGGTATTTCAGCAATATACTGACAGCAGGAAAAGACAGAACTGAGTACACTTTCACATCGGTTTATTTATCGCAAGTAATATTGTTATCGGGATATTCAACGACGTTAACGCACGTCGCATATTTTCCTCACATCCTGCAGCCCTGGATCTATCTATCTATGTATCACTCCATCCATCCACAGAGTCTGGCATGGTGTATTAACTGCATTCTGTCTGAATTATACTGACCCTGTCCTCAGCCAAAGTGTTCAAGAGGTATTTATCAATAACGTTACTGTACTGTAGTGTGTAGAACCAATTTTCTCCAAGCAGGTATGTCTGTGTTTCATTTAGAGAGAAATCCAATTGAGCCCTGCGAATCCAACCCAAAAAGATCCTCGGGGACACATGAATTGCAGCGACGACAAGACCCGTTTATAAATATCATGTAGCTTTGTGAGCTTGTTCAAACACAAATACACCTGAGAAATAGCCTCATGAAAAATGTAAGCTGTTTCTCTGTCTGGGCCTATTAAATCTCCTATTAAGCTTCCAAAAGCAGTCAATACCCTGCATCAGAACCATTTGATTCGATTGGGAGCTCTCGCCTCAGCTTTGCACATTCTCCATTCACACTGTGTTTTGGTCTTGTTGCTCCGTGCAGACAGTGACACCCGGCTGAGGGAAACAAAGCTCTCCGATCAGACAGCTTTTTAAGATTCATAAACATCATGCCGTTCTCTCTTCAAGCCCATAATTTACAAAACGCCAACATCCCAGAAAATAATAGCTTCAATTTGACACTTAAATAGTCTCTTTGAAATATGCACCGAGTGCAAGAATTGTTCATACATGTAAAATGACTCAAATGCGAGAACAAGAGGTTTGGTTTGGGCCTTAAAAAAACAGACATGTAATACATAACTGGTGTTATAGTGGCAAATGCAAACAGCATCACAGCTAACAAATACATAATCTGTCAGATTATGATACAACAGATGTATGGAGTTACATAACAGTTGGCCTCAAGTGCTCTATAACTGGGAGACGGCAGTGTATCCATGATGTCATTCCCTCGAGGTGAAATTTCTCTGGCTCGGAGCACATATCTCATCGGAGCACAAATCTCATCACCACCCCCCCCAGACTGAGACATTATCCTTTCCTCACTTCAATACAAACGACACGTGTCAGACATTCGTCACAGCGGCACAACTCAATCCATGACTCACTGGACGAGCATGACAAAGAGCCGTCTTCCAACGTACTCGTCAAATAGCTTCCGCGGGTCTTTAGTTAATATGGAGATCAATCAAAGCTGGCTTTTAATGATTTCTGCTGGCCATTTGTAAAGGGGATTTTCTTCTTCTTCACTTCCTTCAATTACCTCTGGAAGCTCAGCGATATCACGGAATTATTCTGTATATCGTGAGAAATTAATAATTTACAAAATATATTTGATCATGGCTTATGCTTGTGAAATGTTGTCAGTTAGGGAGTGTATGGAAATGATTAGGGAGTGGTTCTTTATCTTGTATTCACTACAAAATGGCTTTTGAATGTGCTTGGCCTTATGCAGAGGACAAAAATCTAAAATCTTGTTTCTGTATCAGCGTTATATTTTCTCATCACCTTCAACTAGTTGAGCCAACAGGTCGGTTTTGAGATATTGAACATCTCTTAACAGAGTGCATCGTATTTCACAAACCACATTTATTTTCTTCTGCATCATAAAGGCAGCCGAAATACAGTTCCTTGAAATGTGACAAACATATGACGTTAACACCTGATACATTTCAAGTTCAGCATGGAGCAAACTTTTTCTACTAATGGGTGAATTAAACACTCCAATAACTTTGATGCAGTCCCTTAAAGCTCAACAGAAGAAAAATAAAACACTGAAAAAAAAAAAGACAAAATGGGTCAAAGTTTCACAAACAAACCTCAAAACATTGTCCTAATAGCGTAAGAAAAGATATCTAGTTTCTTTGTCATTGCACATAAATGAAAGCCAGTAAAGCGCCTTACGGTGGCGCACACCTCTCACTCATTCTAAAGGAACGAAAACATGATTCTTTCAGGTGATTATACACTAATGAAAATATAATTATGAAAATTATATTTAATTCCTGCCAATAAATCCCGCTAAATCCAACACACTAGTCCCCCAAATGTATAAACCTGCATTTCAGCTCCGCAGTCATTCTTATTCTATAATATAGAAAATTCTCAGTGGTTGAGATCAGAGTGTCTCGTTTCATTATCCTAAAATATTGCAGACTCATTTTACGCATACCATAAGAGGATTACACTGTCTTGTATAATGGAGTGCAGTTATTGTGGGTGACTCAGCGTCGAGCCTGAATCATGAAACAATTGATTGTCCCATATTTCTCCTAAATACAACAGCTGTGATCAATTTTGCACATGTTGTTGTGTCAAATTACTTCCTTGACCGAATCCCAACAGTCCTCTTGCAGTGGAGCTGCAGCTCAGCAAACAAGCTGCTGCCTCACATTGTCTGGAACATTTATCCACGATGCAGAGGTGCATTGTGGTGTAAACATATTTAATACCAACTCATTAGCGACATCTAATCCCACATTCATGCCTATAATTTGACTTCCAACATTGAATGATAATGAGACACTAATAGTGGTTTCATACGTGCTTCACTGTTGTACTGTAAACTCTCATTTTAAAGGATCCAGTCTTTCATACTTTACCTGTTAGTGTCTTAGAGCGTGCGCTGTGGTTCAATACTCTGCTCTCATAGAAGAACATATTTATCATTCTTGAGCCATGCAGCAAATAATTGACCAATTATAAAGTAAAAGGAAGTGCACATTCTGCATAATGGTAGGTTCCAAAAAATGCAGTGGACTGAAGTTGCAGTATAAGCTATATCTTGTTTGTGTAGTATGCCTCTGTTCCTTGTGTTTTAATACTAAAGTCACTGGCCAGGTCTTTTGCAATGAAGTTCAGCAGCATGGCCAAAAAAAAGAAACTTCCTGCGGTGCAACAAAGAAGAGGAAAAGTGATTATGCGAGGCGGAGGTGAATAGCATGATGATGTATGATCCAAACAAATCTACCTCTGGCTTTCAGACAACAGCACATGGGCGACTGGTGCAATTAATCTCCATAATCTTTGCTTTTTCAATAACAGTGCTAATAAAGAAAAAGAGACAGGCTTGTTTACATAAAGGTGTTGTTTGTTGAATTGATTACTTGCTTTGTTATTACTTTGCAAGTGTCATCAAAGTTTGCCGTAAGATATATTAGCTTTTTCCTGGGATAAACTAGAAGGCTTCGATCTTGATCCGAGTCAGATTAATACAATGTAGCCTACCTCATGGTGAGAATACATAAAGGCAGGAATGCCCAAGATAATCCCTGCCCACACACAAGCAAGTATACACACACACACACACACACACACACACACACACACACACACACACA
>NW_022280035.1:6520824-6539200 GCF_004355925.1 Anarrhichthys ocellatus | reverse complement strand
CACACACACACACACACACACACACACACACACACACACACACACACTCACACACTAGTATTACAAATAGAACACGCCATTCCATCCTAAAAGTAGAGGACAAAGAGATGTTTTCCAATTGAATTTCTTGAGCTCATCATTTGATAAGAGTCTGACCATTTCATTGATCTCATCTTATCTCAAATTGGGAAAGACCTCCAGTCCAGTAATAACAGATTGATATAAAGTCCCTATGAGTTTTGTCATGTCTACCTTTCATACCAAAACTAGAATTGCCGTCTCGTGGATGTATGTCAAGTTGCAATTTACATCCATGTTTGTCCAAAATGTCACAGTGACCTTTGACCAATAAAATCAAACCAGTCCATCCTTGAGTCCAAGAATGAAAAAAATTCCCTCCCGGCGTTCCTGAGATATTGCTGTCAGAAGAGTGGTCCGTACGTACACGGAAGGACTGACAACCCCAAAACATAATGCCTTCGGCCGTGGCTGTCGCGGCACAAAACGAAAGCAAGACTGTCACAAGCAAACAAAATACAGAAAGATTTTTTATAAACAACACTAATTAAGTAATTCATTATGCAAATAAATCCAATCATCGCTCAGCTGTTGCATGCATGCGTCCATAAAAAAAATGAAATTTCACAGTGGTTCACCTCACTTAAATGCTTTCATGCTTTGTTTTACAACATTGAATGAATGTCGATTTCACGTGACTTTCTTTTTCTTTTTTTTTACACTGATGAACAGAAAACCCCCCTTTGATGTCAAAGTGAAAGATAATCTCTATAGTGATCTAAATTAATTTACCCCCTTTAATAAGCTTTAGCAGCCACATCATTAGTAAAATCAACAGTGTGCCATCGAGGGGTTTCAGTTGGTTGTAACGTCTTTAAATGATGAAGCTACACAGGAATGGCTTAAAAACAACTATGCCAATATGGAGGGACTGAATCAGATCTGAGCCAGATCTCAATAGAGAATCTGTGGCTTGACTTGAAAAAGGCTGTTCACTGATGGTCCCCATGCAACCTGACAGACCTTGGGCAGTTTTGTAGAGAATTGCAGTGTCCAGATGTGCTGTATTTGCTGCCAAAGGTGCATCTGCTAATTACTGACTTAGACAGCAGGGTGAACACTTGCATGCAGAGAGAGCTTTGTTTGACAAAAGGGGTTTTATTGTATTGATAAGTGCCAAAATGCCACATCAAATCTACTTTGATTCAATGTTGTGAGGCAGTATAACACTGAAACTTCTGAGGGGGGGGTGAATGCATTCTATAGGCACTGTAGCTGCAGCAATTCTGACTTTTTTTGGAGGGCTTATAAATCTTTTTCCTCTAACATACCCCGAAAAAGGCAACTGACTCATCCGTGAAGCATGTGTATGAGAGGAATTACAATCAAGCTGTCGTTACCTCGAGGCCAGTTGCATGGGTAATTGTGCGAGGATGACAACAGGTTGGCCAGCATTAAGGCTCATCTTCCTCTGGCTAGTTCAACACCTGCCGGCTGGCCACTAGCCTAATTTTTTTCTGACGGCCTCAGCAGGAATGATTGAAGCCCGAAGGCCTTTGACGGTGTGTGTGTGTGTGTGTGTGTCTCAGAGCCAAACTGCTCTATTCATACAGTACTCATTCTTGAAACTCATTTATACCACACCTGTCTTTGCACACACTGGTTGCTTGATGTTTTCCCTACAGGCTTACCGTGGACACACACTCTTTCAAGATAAGCAGGCACTGTGTGCCTCTGATAATATTTTGGAAATTCTAATCACCTTTTGGAGGATTTTCTAGGCAATAATCTATGTTGTTTAGCTGAAGCTGCACAATGCTTGTGGCAGACAAAAAGGTTTATTAAGAAGATATCCTGCTGGCATGAGGCGGTATAGTTGACAGGAAGCTCCTTGTTGACACTGTTTCAGAAATCGCGGCCAACTATCAGTTTCTTTGCCATAAGAGAGTAACTCCCACGGTCCTTTCACCTCCACTGTGTCCCTCCTCGCACATATCATAAGACCACCAATATAGACACACTTAAGCTTTTTTACTATTGTTTGGTGTCGATAATCTTTGCCTTGTGTGCGATGACCTGAAAGCACATATTCAACTCTTTATCCTCTTTCTATGCCCCACACACACACACCTACAAACCTACACACACACACACACACACACACACACACACACACACACACACACAACTCTTTCAGCTCCAAAGAATTTTAAACCTCCAAATGTCCTGATACCATTGCATTTTTCATTGGTATTTTAAGCAAAGAGTTGTGAGGTCTTAGAAGTCAGCTGGCATTAATTCCTCCGAGGCAGAGGGATTCAGCTTCTCCCTGGAAAGAGGCTTAAAAAGAAAGTTCTACTGCTTCCAAATGACTTAATTTCTCCTTTCTCACATATATATTTTGTATTCCTTATTGGATATGAGAACAATAATTTAATGTGAATAGTCTGTTCTGCTTAATGTCTTAGAATTAATTTAATAATTATTGAGACGTATTGTTCATTTGTGTGCGATTAATACGTGAATGTGACTAACCAGAGAAGCTGACTAATTGGCTCGTTGTTTTCCATGGTTGTGGGCAATGGACTGTCAGGGGTGCAGGTGGATACATAATACATCAAGGCAAGAAGAAATACAAGGAAACTGAGGTGATTAATGCTGCTTTGTTAAAAAAACATGACATTTAATATATCTTTTTCAAACTACCATGATAACCAGCTAGAGATATGAGCGACGGAATATCACTCAACAGAAAGATTTGTGCATTAAATCAGACAAGAAGCATAAATTAACTGATATTTTCTTAATGTACAGTGGAGGGTTGTGTCAGGTTTAGAGGTCTAACATTCATCAAAAAAACTTCTCCATTCGCATCACATTTATTCTGGCCAGCTTGGAGAACCAGCGATTAGCGTGCGAGTCGCTGTGGGATGCAGTTTGAACAAAACCAAATTTTTGGTACAGGGAAATGGCAGCCGTCTGTGGCGAGCTGACGTCCAGAACAAGGCGGCCGTATCCTCGCTCTTTGCAGAAATCAAGGGCCGTCCTCGTCAACTGTGAACCCAGGTTTTTGCGGCGCCACGGAAACACCACAACCATGTGGGACATCTCGCCGTAACTCCCATCACCAGCATCTTGGGTAAACTCTGAGCCTCCTCCCATCGCTCCTCCGTTCCGGTCATCGAACCGTTCCCCTTCCTCCCCTCCCGCTTTCCCCGTCACCGCCACCATCCCCACCACCTTGGACTGGCCGTTGGCGTCTGCCTCTGCCACCCAGAAACCGTTATCTGGGTTTTCCAGGTAGTTGGCTCGAATGTCAGCCATGTCTGCGCTCAGCTTCCTCGTCACGTAGCCGTCGTAGATCTCGTGGCAGCAGTAATAAATGAGGCCAGCCCATGCACTGCCAAAGAGCAAAGCTTGGAAGTAGGAGCTGCCTCCAAGAACATAACCAGCCATGGAAATGCTCAGAGCAACGCCAATGTGGTCTGGGTGGCTCATGGCCTTGAAGAAAGCCGGGTATACATGTTCACGTATCCCGTCGCAAAAGAGCGACATGACCACATGTTGATCTGAGGGTCTATATTCCCTGATGGAGAATTGAACTGTATGTTTAAGAGGAAGACAAGGAAAGAGAGAGAATGAAAGCTCAGTGAGACTAATCTGCCTCTTGTTGCAATAGGAAATTCCTGCTGGATTTCACAAAGGGCTCAATACGCTCACATAACTTGTTGTTGAGGAGAAAACAAATAATCAATACACCTCTTACAGGATCTAAACCTTTTCATTTCTGATTTGACTCTATTCCGCATGAGCATAAAGCCCGGCACTTGCACAGGACAACCCGAGGAGAAAATCATAATCACATTATTGAAGCATTGTTTTTCTTAAGATTTCAAGAGTCAGAAGCAAAACAATTAAGTCTCAAAAGTGCCAAAGAATAAAAATCAGAGTGAGGTGAACAAACTGACGAAACAAATGAAAGGTCTTCAGTGAAAATATGTTATGTGTCATCTAGACATGTAAGTAGTGCCATTCATTAACACCCTAGCTGTCTTATTAGTTCTCTTGTTCGTAATCAATTTGACTACTTGAAAAGAAAAAAAGGAATAAAATATTAACATAATCAGAACATCAACTTACAGTTATTTTTCTGGGCCATGCCGACTCTTTCCCCCTCGTCTTTCGCTCACTCTGAAGGACTTAACGCTGCTGCTCCCCCTGAACGTAAACTACAGATTGTGATAATCAGCCATTCACAAAAGGGGTTGAAATTAGCCTGAGCATGAGCACCCACCACATGAACACACACACACACACACACACACACACACACAAATAAAACTTTTGGACCTTACACCACTTTGAAGTACAACTGCTTCTGATTGTTAAAATGATTGATTATAATAGAAATTGAACAGTGAGATTGAAATAACGGTGATTTGTGGCAGCATGTTTTCAGTTTAATTGAAATGAATCAGTGTTGCTTTGATTATGAAACGTAAAGTATATATTAAAAAACTTAATTAGCTTAGTCAACAGAGTAAAGAACTCTATCATGGATTTCTCAAGGAGGATGAGCACCACCGATCCTGAATATATTAAGTCAGAATACTGAGCAGAATGAGAATTCTGTGCTCTTTCGAGCATATAGATATTTCCGAGAATAAAATGTTCTTATTAACCTCTTTTTTGAGTGCTTCAGTTTTGGTGTCGTTCTCTCAGGAAACTGCTGTGAATCTCCACACGGCCTCTTCCCCTGGAACATAAGGTGAAAGTAAAATTAATATTGTCGAGCCCCCTGACATAAAAAGCGTCCTATGGCGTCAGTGACAGTGGCTTGTGCAATAACCCGGTGGTCCTTCTGACATGATTAAATTTCCTTGACAGGAGAAGGGCCTTTCCACCTGTTTAAATCAATAGCGCTGCCTCATGAATCTGAGAGCGATAGAAGGTCAAGCAACTCTGGAAGTTTCTCAAACCATTCTTACAGCCGTAATTCTGGATTGTGCAGCCCATAAGTGAAACCCCCTTTGAACACCACTATAATCACATTTTGTATATTACTTCTTCTGTTTACACGTAAAGGGCTGTATGATCAAACTAAAATCATAAGCTCCTCTCAGACATGAACCCGTTTAAATAAATGTGATGGTAATTTGACACTTTTACTGTGAATTCACATTGGGAATCTTACGAAATTCGACAAAGTAACATTTCCATAACACGTCTGAATTGAATGTCAGATTAGCACAAGGTTAAATACATAGAGTGATTTCAAACACACAAAAGGGACTGGAGCACGCTGATTGATTTGCAGAATTTAACTGTGCAAACGGACTGAAGTTTCAACACTATGTGTTTGTCAGGGTCAGAAAGTCCTTGACATCCTATTGAGAGATTGCTGTCCTTGAGCTTACAGACACCTGATTCAGCTGCATGGGGCTGGAAGATGTGCGGAGAACCCAGTTCTCTAAAATGCACATCCCTTTGGCCTAAATAAGGCACAAAACAGAAATACATGAGAGATTATTTTTAAGTCGAATCAGTCTATGAAATCAGTTTTTCCCAATGCCGCGCAGAGAAAGAAATGTGTTAAAAAAAACCTTGTATAACCTCAATAATAATCAGACCAGCTGTCTCCCTCCTTGTATTTTCAAAGTAGCCTAAAACAACATCCAGCAATAGAAAATACAGCATCTTGGCAATAAACAAAATAATTTAACTTCTTAAAAACAACATTAAAGGCTTGTCACTTTATGCTTGTGCACTGTCAGACTTTATTAAGAATTCTGTAAGAAACGAACAACAACATAACTTTTTAAATCCATCAGTACTGCAGCCTGAGAGAAAACAGAAAGCCCCCGTATACCTACATATGGTCTTTACTTGGTTCTTTCTATAGACACAGTGATTAGGAACACTTACTGTATGTAAAATTCACATGTGTCTTGTTTGGTTTGTTGCACAATTAGCGTACTGTTGTTAGCATGTTGTTGTTGTTAGCTGTTAGCTCTGTGCGCCGCAGTACCCGACAAAGGCAGGATGCAGCATGGAGGTCCCTCCATTTTTAGGTTCATATAATGTGCCCGAATTCACTAATTATTACATTATTGTAATCTTATGTTGCAATGTCTGCTGTCACAAGTTAACATTAGTTTCAGAAAGTGTATCATCAGCCATTGTTGCTAACCGTTACCATTAGCTGGTCTTATTAGATGTCCCTCAGTAATCCTGAACACAAAAATGGTGAAAAACTGTCAAAAATCTTTAATCCAGTACTATATAGCTCACAGTCTTTTTACATGTTTTCAGCAATTGTTGTTTAACATGTATAATGGGTTTACAAATATCAAATTTTACTTTATGCTGACTTTTAGACAGACTGTTTGCTATTGGCAGGAAAATAAAGGTGACATTAAGATAAATATATCTATGATATCACTGAAAGGTGTTTGGCTTTTAACACTAAAATTATAAATCAGTACAGCAAACAATAGATGATGAAGCACTGAGATGATACAATCATGTCAAAGGCATTCTGTCCCATCGCAATTACTTTGAAAGAAAACAAGTTATGACCATTACTTGTAAATTTTAAGTACAAGCTGTTGCTTTAATCAATTCATACTTGAACATCATGAACATGTTCAAATATGATTAATACTTCATCACAGGCGATATTGATTTCACTTGATAAAAGTAGCTAAGAGTGCTTAAGAGTTGATTGCGCGAGGCCTTGAAAGAAAAAGTCACAGGAAAAAAAGGTTAAAGTTGCCCTGGAAACAAACCACTGAAGGCAAACTGCATGCTCCACTTCTTAATGGGCCCACGAGTGCCCAATGAATTATATTTTTATTCATGGACATGTACTTGCAAAAGGATTGTAGGGGAAAGAGCCTGTTCGGTATGCTTGTCATAGAGTTACGACATTAAGGGATTAAACCATTACATTATTGAGTTTTCCCCCACATACGTATCCGGTGACTAGCCAGCATTCGAACGCACCTCAGACAACTTTATTTCCAACCCACTGCCTCTTCAGAAACTCTGAATTGAATCTGAATTTCCTTGCGGTTTTGCGTACCTCCAAAGTGCATATACAGAGCTGAAACACTCCCCAGTGATTTCCATTTAGTTCCAGATGTCTTTCATTGTTATAGTAATGCATTTGCTCTTGTATAGAATATATGTTTGATATGTATTATGTCTGAAAGTGCCCCCGTCAAAGTAAAACATGGATATTGAGTTGGAACTGTGATCACATATGCGGTACATAAGAGTGGAAGCTTATTCGGGCTTTGCAACAGTAACGGCCCCTTCTCCCAGTGGAGGACATACAGTATCTGTGGCAAAGCTATATTGAATTGAGATAAAAAAAAATAAAAACAAAAACTTTTGAGTAAGAATGATCTATATCCATTGGGGGGGGGGGGGGTAATTCTGTCCCTAGTTGGGGATATAATTTGTATCTGGTAAGTAAACATTTTTTAATACTGAACAAATCAGCAACATTTTCAGTGACAACACTTTATTTCTCTAGCTACTTGCAGTAAAGTATGTTGAGGCACTTTCTCTTGGCTGTTTCCAGTCTTTGTGCTAAGCTAAGTTGCTGACTTCATATTTACCGTATCACAAGAATGGTAAAGTAAATAAGTAAATACTGTTGACTTGGTTTAATCAACCAAGTCAACAGTGACCTAAAGCACTAGACATCAGTCTCTGGTGTCAAAGTCCTGCACTTTGTGTGCCCCCCCCCCCCGTTCCTACCTAAATATTTGTACTTTCACCACTCGAAAAAATGTTGCCACAGAACATAATCCAGGAAACAAATAGGATTTCTCACAGTACAAATGAGTACATATCAATATTATTTCTAGGATAGAGGGTTGATTTATCCGTATATCATGGGCAGCAACCTTGAGTTTCTGTACAAAATAACTAAAACAGAGCATCGTGAGGTCTACACCTCAGTTTCATGTTGGGAGAATGCAAATTAGTAATTTGTTTTTTAATCATAGAGTGCAATGTGTTTGTACTGAGAACCTAGGAAACACATTATGATTTGGTTATCTTGTAACACTCTTTTAGATTATGGGAGATAATAAATCAAAAAGAAAGTCTGAAACCACAACAGAAGAAAGAGCAGCGGAGGGTCTTCTTTCAAATCTTGTTTTATAATAATCTTAGTTTGTCACAATCCAAGACATGCCCCATCTTTGTAAACGCTAAGACCCTCTCTGTAAATAGACACACTTGATTGTCTCGCCTCAAAGTGAAAACATCCCAGGTAATTTTCACACTAATAATAACAAGATGTCAGGCAGATCCAAAACCCCCTTGAAACCTGTCAAGACACACATTGTGTGGGAGAGTGATGATGAGGTAAATTATACACAACGCACGCATGGTGGGTGATCTGTGCTGGATATTACCAAGCTGCCATATAAATACTCACAGACTTTTCATCGCTCTATATGCAAAACTGAGGATTTCATACTCGAACCAAACCACAATTGTAATTGTAATAACCATAATAGCCCTATGAAGCTTTCTCCACCAGACAGTTGGATAGATAAACAAGAAGTAAATCTTCCTTATTCTTTTCCATTGAAGCATCAGATGTAAAGTTTGGCCCATGAGAGGTGCCGGACAAAAGGCGATGGTGTTACCCAAATCAAGTATTTATCCTCTGGTGACATGAACGTTTTTAAAGATGCTCCTGGCATCTCTTATTTTATTTTATTGACAAATATTTTGGCCGTGAGTGGTTCTACAGTGAAGGTGGAAAAGGGGCACTTTTTTCTTTTTAAATATATTTTGGGGTAGGTGTCGAGAATGACGATAGTATCACAATAAAGATGATTACATCTGACGGGTAAATGCCACTGATTGCCTTGCAATAGTGATGGACCCAGTGTGTTTTAGCAGGGCACTAAAATTACAGTTTCTACCATCAGGGTGCATGATTTTGCCATCGCTATCTGCCTTTAGATATCTAAAATATTAAGTGTTAAACAGTCTACACTGAATTAGTATTTAAGGGGGTCACTGGGTGATTAAAATGAAATGTATGCATCCTCAGGTGTGCATGCCTGTATTCAGCAAATGTTTAATCATTAGTTTTAGAGATATCTTGTTGTAAACAAGATAAGTAAAAATTCTGACCTGTTGGTGGCACTAAGGCGTCACTACAGCTATTTTGATTCATCCTCTGAGGAGCATGCATGTCTACCAAATATCATAGTAATTCATCAAGCATCTGTGGTAGGTGTGACCCAGTTGTGACCTTATCATTAAAATGATTTTACTTCGGTGTATTTGTATCATTTCACAATGCAAAGGTAACACAGAAGATGCATATATTCAAGGCACCTACATGAGATCAATGATATTGCCTTCATGCTCCATCTTTGTAAAATGATTGTAAATTGAATATAAATAAACTCCACAAAGCCAACAAATAATGCAAAAAAAAATAAAAGAAATCATTGAGCAAAGGTGGTCTGTTTGCTCTTCTCCTGAATACAGATTGAACCACAACAAAAGGCTTTTCAGCAGAACTATATTGTGGCTCAGGCTCATCCCGGGCTCCCTGGGGACGGCTGGGTCAGAGAAGAAGCTGCAGCAGCAGCAGCCTGAAACTAAACTCCATCTATCACACTTAAAAAGCTGCCCACCTCCACCTAGCCACCAATATGCCAGGAGATGTTGGGGGATTATGTGTAGGGATTCTGCAGCAAGATAAAGCTGTGAATAACCATTGGCTTGTTTTTCATTAGTAGACGCTGGTATTGTATAAGGTTAATTATTGACTTGGGTACATGGCTAAAAAAAAAAAAAGTCCCTGCATGGCTGCAGGCTATGTTACACAACTGATTTGTCTCAGACAAGCCACATGTTGAAGAGCAACACCATGAACCAGACAGATTTTTTTTCTCGGTTGAAGTTTCTGAGAAAACAACACATATGATGATGATAATTAACAATACATATATGTAGATAAATCACAGCAAGTTTACCAAGGAATTCATAATTGGGGGAAACAAGACTGCTGTGATTATCACACAGTTTGAATTTTAAGAAAATAGGTGTTACAGCTATTTTTGACTGCAGTATGCTGTGTGCATTTTAGCTTTATTTAATTACTATCAAGTCAACGGGACTCTCAGCTCCTGGCTGATCTTGAAATTCTCCACAGAAATCGTCTTCGTGAAGGTTTTGACCATTCACCCATTTTAACGTCATTATTATTCATGTGTTATTTCTACCCATAAAGTTAAATATTGTCATTTTCATTACTCCTCCATATCTGTGGTTAATGCAAGGCAATCTGATGGAATGCCCTGTTTAATGTAGGCCCTAATTTTTTCACAGCTGCCGACGGAGAAGTGGAGTCTGTTATTGGCACTTTCGGTTATTTATTTTTCCGTGACCTGGGAGTGTTCAGCGCTCATTTAAAATTAAACAGCATCCTGCGTGACTGAGAGGATTTTTTTAATGGACTCTGTCAAACTCTATTCCAAAATTGGATTAGATGTAGGGAGGATTAAAGAGTAAAATGTTTCTATGCATCATTTAATAAATAAATTCAATAAATCATTTTTCTCTGATAAAACATATTACAAATGCAGATTCCATAGTGCACTATGCATAAAAGCACAACTATTTTGTCTATTGACAAGGTGAAAGCACTATTTGAGAATGCAAATTAAACTCTGAGATTGAAAGGATGAATAAAAAAAACAAAACACAATTTACTCTTATCAATTTACTGTATTTTGGAGAATATCATTAGCCATCACTGTTTGGGAGAGGCTCCAGTAACATGGTGGTAAAAGTAAACAGTAAACTACAGAAGGCATCATCACCCTGATGCCCTGCTTCTCATCACAGCTGTACAGTAAAGTGACCTCTGCTCCAGCCAATTTAAACACTATACCTGCACTTCTGAGTGGAATTATAATTAGTGAGACAGATGCAACAGCAACATGCTGCATCGTGTTGTCAGATGGTTTGGATGATTGGGGTCATGTCATGAGAAATTCAATTAGGATTAAATACCTACATTTTTGCCCCCAGAATTATGTCACTGGCTACATTTGGCCACTGGAGGAAAAAACTGATTCAGTTACAATCCTCCAAGTATATTCGGTAATGTAATAAAATATCAAAAGTAAAAGTACTCTCCATGCAGAATGGTCTTATTTAGTTTATTTACTTTCCACAACTTCCACAAGCTTTTTGCGTGTCCTTTCAAACGTCGTGAAACCGCTTTTCCGACATTCGCCATTTACCATTTGGTGGGACCTGGATGGTCTTAGACGGGGACTTTCAATATATTCCTCTCACGTGTTCAACATAATCATAGGGCTACTACAACAGACACTCACTGTTACTTGTGATCATCAAAAAATGTCCTCATTGGTTTTATTCAGAATATATCACTACAAGTGAACCAGTCATGTAAAATTAAAGTCATACTTAACCTCTCATTAATACAAACAATCAATAAATGACTCCCATTTATATATGGATGTGAGAACAATATGAACACAAATAATAGGCGTAATAATTGGCTTTGGGTCTGTTCAGTAAGTATGGAATAACATGCAGTGAACCTGAGGTTTTTTTTATTCCGGGCTGATACTTACTGCACCCAGAAATAGCAGGAAAAAAAGGTTGTTTTTATTCAAAGACTTTTAAAAAACATCACTTAATTAAAAATATCCAGAGAGACAAGCTAAGTGAAAGCAAACAATGTTAACAGCCACTCCCCACTTCAGCAGGGAGAACTGATTCTGAAAAAAATATTATTATTAACAATATCACATACAAGTTTATGTGTCGTTAAATTTGTCACACCTGTGATTGAACTCGACAGGGCAAATTAAACTTGTTTTGACACCAATGTGCAATGAACAGTTGCTTTACACACCACAGCTCAGGGATGCATCATGGAAGATGTCAAAGTATTTTTCCCCTAATCCCTGATTCTACATGGAAATTAAAGGAATTTTTTTTCCCCAAGAAAAAATTTGAGAATGTTATTATTTCTGATACTTTCGTAGAGCCTCTGCTGGCAGAAAACCCTCTAATCCATATCCTCAAATGAGGTTGGTCTGGTTAATATCGTGTAAATCACAAGGGCTGAGTTCCAACAAAAGCAAAGCTAGAAATGTGAGACGAAGTCAACTAACTACAGATTTCCTGAACAGTTGAAATCGTATTTTCTCATTGTTGCATATCTTATTTCATACCGTACTGTCATACAACGCTGTTTCTGAAGATGTTTACTCAGGTTTTACTGTACCTAATTTAACTCAATTCATTTTAGCTTAAGTTACACCATTTCATACTTTATGGATACAATTTTAAACATTATCACGGAGTTGTATTATCTTAGAAGTTTACTGCAACATGTGCAACTTTTGGCAGAATTAATCAGAGCATCAATTATGCTGTTCTCTACCTTATCCAATCTATACAGTACATGCATTTATACTGTTCCTTATCACTGTCTTACCTGTGGGTGCATTTAGGTTGATAAATGACTTGCATTATAAATCTTGTCGTACACAATAGCAGACCGGCTGTATGTCTCTGACTACTGCTCCTTTTTTCACCAAAGATGAGCAGCATGGAGCGACAGTAGCGTCTGAACAACATTACATCGGATGTAAAAGTCAGTACCATATTGGAGGCTCAACAGCTGTTAAAGAGGAGAGAACATTTATACAAATCTGCATATATCATATCATTCATTTCCAGAACCAAAAACACAACCTGTCTTACAAGCATTCAAGTGCCTGGAGAAGTTATCCACATGCAAATGAAACTAGAGGGGATGTGCAATCCTGCCTCATTACTGACAAGTGGATACAGCAACGTTGTCAGGTAGAATAGCATGAACTTGAAATACAGTAAAATAAGTGGACATTTAAAAAGAAAAGGCACATTTGAGATGTTAAGTGTGACATGATCCATTTCCACATTCTGTAAAACTATAATTGTCATGAAGCTATAAGCTACATGACAGCTTTGGATATCTCGTTAACCTCGCCTACAGCGAAATCAACACCATCAGCGCTGCTATTCATAATTCTGACCTCTTTCCAAAAAAATTCTGAAGAAGTTTTACTTTGCAGTGCTTTTTTTCTGGCAAGCAAAGTCAGCCCTCACATTTGAGTCAAGATCATATTTAAATCTTGCACTGGCTAATTTCTAAGCCCACAAAAGAGCTCATGCTTAACTTTTTCGAGCCTCAACCCGTGGCATAATGGGCCTCTCATTGTGTTCATTCCAGACAGGATTAATACTAAATACTTTGTTTTTACCTTTAGAAATAGGTTGAACTGCCAGATTGTTAACAGTATTGTCATAGACATGTTTGGCGTTTTACCATCTCTACAGAGGATAGCATCTCTAGGAAGCAATACTATTGTTTCCTTTAGTGCTTAATGCAGGAGAAGTCACAACATCACAATCATAGCAGGTGGTTTAATTCCTATTCTGTAATAGATCTCCAACCATAGAAGCATGTCAATTTGATCTCATTTTATCCTTTCAAAAATCTCAAATTTCAAACAAAACATTGTCGGTCTGAATTACTGTGGGAAATGTCCTCATTAAATAAACACAGGCTGAAGGTTTAATGCACAATGAATAAGACTTCAATCGATTTTCTTTCAAAGCAAAAAAACTAAACAAGGGAAGAAAAGAAAGAAGCAACATGAGCAACCCAACAGATTCCGCTCACAATCCTGCCGGAGATTCACAGCATGTTGCATTGGTAGGATTAGTTTGACAGACAGCAGACGTATCCACATCTTTAAACACTTAGTTCAAATAGTCCCAATTAACATTTAATCCATACAGGGCCCTCCTAGAAAAACAACAACAGATGTCTTCCTGTTTTCTGGCCGTTTTTATGTCAATCTTGCAGCTACGAGTAAATGTAGTATATACATTGTAAATTAAAACACTACATAAAACATTTATGTCAGAGTAAGTTGTCGCTGGTAAATTATCTATAATTATCCAAGATAGTGATGTTATTCCTTTAGAATCCCTAAAAAATGTACTTTTCTCAGCTTCTTAATATGAACACAGGGATCCGCCATGAACACATGATTTTTTTGGATTGCATATAGATATTGATAATCATTTTCCTGTCGTTAATCCTAATGCCAACAATTTTACACCATTGATTATTAGATTATACTTAGCACACTAAAATATTAAAAGTCTTCCAAGTATTTGACAAAGATCAACTCTTTTAATGTTTTAAAGTTAAGAGTTTATTCAGTACTACAAGTGTATCTTGCTTTGCTAACCACGTTGAATACACAAGATGTCACAATTCCCAAAAACCTCTTCAGCTATAACTGCCCTACATACATCACGTGTGTGATTAGATACCACAATCTGGACTGTTTTTGTTTTCATCTGTCCGATCTAGCTGATGAAACCACTTGCAATCAGGCAAGTTGATTGGCACTTCATTGTTGCTGCAATATCATGTATTCTTCTGCATCTCTTTGTGAAAATATTCTCCTCTGAGCTGGACGAGTGGCCTAATTGAAAGTATTCAATTGACAATTCATTGGCAGGATGATATCAGCTTACTGGCACGCCTCAAAGTTACATTTGCCAGTTGGAGCCGAGGTGTTGAAAACCAAAACCAAAGTGAAAACACAGCTCAGCACCTCTACTGATGTGCAAATAGAAGAGACAGAGCAGCCACATCAGGGTGACAACATTGACAGACATCCCAGTGTCATGTTTTATAATGAATAAGTATTTATAATGGCATTCAATAACACAGATGCATGCAATGCTATGATTTGATGAACCCTTTCCCGCTCAGCCACAATGCAGACTCTGAATTTGTTTATGCTTCAGTTTGGACTACTGTTGACCAATTCAGTTTAATTGGTGGAAAAACGGAAAACTCATAATTCATTATTGTTTTCCTCACTTCTATTTTACACCATTAATTAAGCTATGTGCATGTTTCTAAAGATGTGTGGGGGGGGCATGAATACAAGAGCAATTAGATGAATCACAGAAAAATGTCACCCTAAATGATGACTATATAAAACCATCTTTTGTGCTTTTATTTGCTGTTGTTGGACCATAAATTGAAGCTAATTGGACGACCGTACAGCTGAGTCGGGGAGTAACACTAATATGACTGAAGGATCATTGGTTTAAATCTCTACTTGGGGAAAATCCTGGCGGAATGAATGTGCAGCATTCATCCTTCAGTAAATGCCATTAGAGTAACGTTGTGCAACACACAGAACATTGGATTGGTCTGCTGGAGCTGCCCCAGTGGTCATCAGCTCAGAGTACGGAGAGGGACTTGACCACCAAGGCTGTCGTGCCCTGTGGTATGTGTAGTAAAAAATGACACCTCCTTCTGGGGGTAATATGGCTCTAACACCTTGTTAGCGACAAGACGAAGAGTCTACTCTGTACTGAGGCACCAAAGTGGTTTGAGCTACACGCTAACGTCAGCATTCTGCTGTAATATGCTCACAATGATGTAAACATGCTGATTCATGCTAACATTTGTTAGTTAGCACTAAACACAAAGTTCAGCTTTGCAATTGGGGAATGTCATTAGTTTTGCAGGTATCTAGTCATAAATTAAAGTATTTGACTAATTCAAATGTTGACCCGATGATTGCGCGAGATAAAAAGTCAGAGGATTACAGGAAAAGTCAGGGGAACGCTAACAACATTGGGTTTAACCCTCTGGGGAACATGAATGGCTGTACAAAACGTCATGGAAATTCATCCAATAGCAGTAGAGACATTTCATTCAAGAACAAAAAAATCCATCTCATGTTGGAGCTATAGGGAAAGTCAGGGGATCACCAAAGTTACTGGATTGTATCATCTGGGGACTATTAGTGTCTGCACCAAATTCCTTGGTAATCCATCCAATAGTTGTTGAAACATTTCTTTAAAAGCTAGAAATGTCCATCTTGTGGTAGCGTTGGAGGAAAACCATGGGGATCACTAACAACACTGGGCTCAATCCTCTGGGGAAAATGAACGTCTGGACACAATTTCATGGCAATCTGTCCAGTAATTGTTGAGATATTTGAGTCTGGACTGACCCTTGATTCACACCAGTAATGAGGTTAAAATGATGAGTTTTAAATGTAATGGTAATAAATTCCACATATGATCACGAATAGGAAGCAACTATGTGGTAAGATTTAAGTTGTCCATCACTTCTCGAGAATAGGTTTTTGTGCAATTCAAATTGTCACCCAACAGCTTGGATGTGTCAGTTTCTTCAAGGTCTTTGCATTATAACCGACATAAATTCAGACTTTGGTAATGATATTCATTGAAACATTGAGGCATTCTACTGTCTTTCATATGGTAAGTTATCTGGTCTATTGTTCCGTGGTGGATATGGAAATGCATTTCCAAAGTAATATTCTTTGCATATTAGCGGCCACTGATTAAAGTAGATAACTGATGGAAACTTACTAGCTGAGACTCCTACACACTACACATTTTAGGCATTCTAGACGGAGACTTGGTGATACATGAGTGAAAGTTTTAATTTCCAATTCAGCAATTCATAAATGAAAGATAAACAAATCTTTAAATAAACCACTAGATGTTAGCCCTGGGACACCAATTTGTTTTCAAAGCACTTATACGTCCTGATTGCTGCACTGATGCCACACACACACACACACACACACACACACACACACACACACACACAGGGATCAGTCCACACAAAGACTTGTCTTCATCATTCAGATGATTCATTCACTGCCGCAGTGGAATTGTGCCTTTATTGTCTTGGCTGATCAACTTGACAGACATTAATGAAATGAATGACAGAAGATCTCCCAGCGTAGTGCTCTGCCTCCACAGATAAATCCAGACTCCCCGTCCACAGGAAGTGCAGGAGTGGAATTCATTATCAAGAAATAAATCTTGAAAGTCTCTCTTTAGGCAGAACAGTGTGCCCATTTGCTGCTTCCTAAATGATCCACGCCATTCTTTTCACACAGGTGTGTGTCGCTGCCTCTCACAGCCCCCCGACACATCTCTCCACTGAACTCAATCTCACTGTGCGCTTCTCTTCCGGACGCCCATGATGTAGCTCGCATGGCATTCTCTCATAATGTGTTGCACTACATGTTCACCGTCGATTAATCAGCGGATATATTTTTTTTTTTATATGAATCCATTTGTTTGGTCTATAAACATTCCAGAAAAGACATAAAAAATGACCATCATAATGCCTTATTTTATCCCCACAAACAGTCAAAAATATAAAATTGACATTGATATAAAACAGACGGGATTGGAGAAGCTGCAACCGATTATCAGAATAGTTGCTGATATATTTCCAGGTGATCGATAAATCGTTCTAGCTCTATTTAATAATAATAATAATTCAATTCTGACCAGGCATGTCATCTTCCTCTCTTGCCTCCTGATTCCTGTCAGTCTTTACTGTAAGCAGTCAATAAAGACGGAAATTAGAAGAATAATTTGACTTTCGTAAAAAAGGCCAAAGTGTGGAAAAGACAAGACCTCCATGCCGACAGCAAGAGAACAATATTCTGTCCGCAAGCTTTCCTGTTTAGCAAATACTAGTATTAATGGCCACGATATAAATTGCATGGCCTATGACAGGAAGCATATTGCCTTGTGCTTTTGAGATTGCTCCTCACTTGTCATGAACAAAAGCGGAGACAGAACAGCTGTAAGTGATGAAGAATGGATGGAGCTGCTATGGATTTTTCAAACAGTCTGGGTTGACTCTCCTGACATTTAGGCTAACATTAAGAGACAGTGAGCAAACACAAATCTTTCACTGTCGCACCAGTGCAGAAGATGATGGGAGTGTGCACAAACTCCTTGTGTGGAAGACAACAGCTACCAGGAAAACCAGCAATGACTACTGGATTGTACTTAATTGAGAACGTAGCGGAGGATGTGATCCAAAGTTAATCGTGGAATATCACACTTTGAACCTAAAGCTCATCGTGAGCTGAGTATGACTCTTAAAACATCCCACAATTGTTCCTCTACATATTTCTGTATTTTTTTTTCTACATCTCATTCAGAATTCTTCTTTGGGAGCCGACGTGTTTGACGTATTTCTCCAATATTTATAATCTGCAGCCACATCCAATAAACTCAATGAGCTCATCATGACACTAGATGAACCTATTTGGTTTCACCGTGAAATAACTGAGGAGACAGAGACACCCTCTGGTCAGTTTCTGCTGTTACTGCAGTCAGCCTGAGCTTAAAAGAGCCAGTGAATAAGACACACAGACATAAATAAATATATATATATATATATATA
>NW_022280035.1:6503060-6520424 GCF_004355925.1 Anarrhichthys ocellatus | reverse complement strand
ATATATATAAATATAAATATATATATATAAATATAAATATATATATAAATATAAATATAAATATATATATATATATATAGTCAATAAAGACAGAAATATTTATATATATATAAACACACTTTTTTTTCCTTTTAATAACATATTTTACATCGTCAGTGAATGTTTTAGTAGCTGAACTTAACATACGAGCGTCATAGTTTTGCCCTTAAAAGCTGTATTTGAAGAAAAATACTTGTTAATGTTGCAAACGGCATCCCACCTTCTCTAACAAATGAGCGATACCGACAGCTTCAGTGGAATATCACACCAATTGAAAAGCTGTACTGAAGGTTCACTCCAAACGGCACAGTTGATAAATACCAACAGCTGTGTCATTAGAGAAGGAAGCAGGGGAGATAGAAACCAACAGAGAAAGAGAAAGAGTGAGAGGCCATCGGGGAAATAAGTCCAGTCATTTCCATGCGTGCATACAATACATTTTGTCAAGGATCACAAGCCCTGATCATTTCCTATCTAATGTGTGCACAGGAAATGGTTTCCTTCCCTTTGTTTCACAAGTTCACCGTTCAAAGATGCCTTTGATCTGCCAACTCCTCTCACACATCAGTTTATCTCAGCCGTGGGAGGATGTGTGAAGATTGTGTTAACTAGGTGACCGATCAGTCACAGTAGGAATCAGGAAAAGCACTGCTGATTTGTTTAAGTTTAACAAATACCTTCTTTGGTTATCTTAGCCTTTATTATAGCCGGTTCAATTTAATACATTTATGGACAGTAACGGATGATTTCACATTGTAAAATGAAACCCAGTGGTGGAAAGTAACTAATTACATTGACTCAAGTACTGTACTTCAGAACAATTTTGAGGTATTTGTAGTACATTTGGGAGGGAAATATTGTACATTTTACATCGACAGCTTACTACTTTTCAGATAATTTTCGTGAAAACACACAAAATGATCTTATAAAATACATTGCATCATTAAAAGGTTAAGCCAATTGTTTGTGAGCCCTTTACAAACAACACAGCGTCTAGTTTGGACCCCTTGTCATGTTCGTTTAGGTCTATGAGGTGTTAGCAGTTCAGTCTTTGAGTATTTCATTTAAATCTTTGAGGTTAAAATATCCAATATTTCACAAAAAGTTAAGATTAGAGAAAAGAAATCTCGATTTGTGTGTTAGACATCTTTTCTTCTTTTTTTAATACATCTCAGATATATCTTGTGACTGCTGAGCGGCCCGACTCCTAGATTCGGAACAACTGAACTAAACTACCTGACTGTGTAAAGCAGTAAGTACCACTTCACATTGATGTACCAGTATCAATCTATCAATCCATTTATAGAATAATATGCAAGTAGAGGGACATTTCTCTGCAGAACTACTTTGGATATTTTGCTGATGACATTTTTGCACTTTTACTTGGGTAGGATTTTAAATTGGGAACCTTTACTTGGAATGGTATGTCTACTATGTAAAGAAGCTGAATACTTCTTCAACCACTAGCAGCATCATTGGAGTAATATATAGATTAAAGGTCTCCCATCTGAGCAGGTTTCAACACATGCTTAGTTATCAGTTTGAATTGAAGAGAAAAAGTCTATTTTTCATATTTCTTTCACCTTTCCTAATGACAATATCTTCAATTCGGTCTCCGTATTTCAGACAGTTTGGTGGATTTCATGGCTCGGCTTTAACTCCTTCATTTCACAGACACAGTTTGTGCTGAATGAGGTCTAAACACACACAGCCACAGATTAAGAGGAACCTCAAGCCTCTAAAACAATGCTGGATGATGTATTTGTCACTCCATTTCTGATTGAGGATTCATTGGCTCAGAATATTTCAGCTTCTCATGTTATGCAGTTTGCAAAAGACAACAACCATGTAGATCAGTAACAGCAGGTACTCATTTAATCAACTTGATTTGATGTGGCAACAACCACGACGGGGCTGAAGGTCAAGCAGAGGGAAAACGTTTAAGGATATCAGCCCTCAGTGCAGAGACAATGTATTTCTTCCTTTAGGGGAGTCAAACAGAGAGTGAGTTCATAAATGAAACAAGCTAAAATACTGAACAGCTGTTTAGTTTCTCATTTTTTTTTTTTTTTTACTTTAGTTTGATCCAGAAAGTAAAAGAAAACATGAACGTTAATTAAGGGACCGAATACAGTACGGTAGAAATGATGTGCATTTATTTAATCTACAAATCTTTCCCTTTGTTGTCCTCGTGAATTAGTTTGAGCTAAAACGAAGAATCATACAACATGGGTGCAAAACAAAAGCCAGGAGCTACGAGTGGAAGCCGTTCATGTCGAGTCCTACTTGACGTTTTGTGGATCTGATACGAGAGCTGCATGAAAAAAAAGTCTGTGCTGGGGCAGCTGTCAAAGTCCATTTCACAGCTCAGCTTTCGTCGGCCTCCAGGTTAATGTTGTTACCGAACTTGGCATAGAGCTGGATCTTCAGATCACCCAATACTTGCAGTATCGCTGACACTCGTTCCTCAAGGCCTTTGACCTCCTGCTCCAGGGTTTCCTGATTACAGAACAGAAACTCCAATTACACGACAAACCGCTGCAACTTCCCCACACGAGGCGAGCAACAATGGACATTTCCATTAAAAATCGGTTTAAATAAATTATTAGACGACTCAATAAAAACACATTCTGAAGACAGGAGGAAACGTGATGGGGAAAGAAACAACGCAAAAATGATTATGTGCATAAATGTGAACTAAATCAGCTATTCTGTACCAGTGGGCAACATAAATAAACTGGAATCTACTCGTGGTGTTTCTGAGATATCACAAGAATGGACCGGGAGGACGCAGTGACCACCTGAAAACCTATTGCCTCTGGCCACGGTGGTCGTTAAATAAAACATCAAATTAAAACACCATCATGACATATCATCAGTTAATTTTAACTGTCACATAGCAAACGTTCCCTCAGATACAGTGGAGAAAAAAAATGAATTGTTTTCTGATGTTTGAGACGTTCCTGCGCCGGCAAAAGCTCCAACGCGTGTGGTGAGGAAATACGACCCTCATAACGGGTTGAAAAGTGAGCGGTTCTCAACACATTTGGCATCGAATGTGTGTAACGAAATGCTCAAAGTCGATGAATACAGGCCGGCACGGTCTGCTTTGGTCATGTGATGAAGCAGCAGCAAGATACAAGGACAGAACATGGAGATCCTGGACGTGACAGAGGGATGGACAAGGTCTAACGTAAAAGGTCAAGGCCTTCCCTTTGTACAGCTGGCTGTGATGAAGCCACGCTCTGCTCCCAAGGACAATATCAAACACTGCTTTGAACCGCTTCTCAAAAGTTATATTCCATGTTGGGAGATTGTGTCAAAGGTTTACACGCAACAAAATAGTAGCGTTGTTTCCTATGGGAGCGTATGACCAAACACCTGTTTTCACACTGCATCAGGGATAACACACTGTCACATTTAACAAGGTGCGACAGATTTACAGAGTGATCTTTGTGTATTTGTGATTCACAGCAACTCAACAGTAAGTAAGCAGAAATGAACAGGCATTGAACAGGTGTCTGACGAGGCACTAAAAGTTATCATGGGTAACACTTCAGCCACATTTGTCAAACCGCGTGCAGAGTGAGAGCTTAAATAGGTTTTGTGCGCACTGTAACTATTTTATTTCGGGCCATTGTGACAGCGCTCTACAACAGCAGAGGCAGGAAAGCACAACAAAAATAGATTGACTATTGTGCGTGAACGTGCGCATGTAGTATGTGAGAACTTTTATTTTCATCACATTTTTGTAACTGTGACTCATCTGAACAAACTCATTTTCTGGTTTCAGAAGTGTTAATTTTAGTGTTTATTATTCAATGTTTATTATTCAGTGTAAGTCAGTACAGGAGTACAGATTGTATATATTAGTTTAAATATAAGGCTGCTAGAATACTTGCCACAGAGCAATGCTTCATTGTCTTTCGATGGAATGGGTCATGATGTACATTTGCGTCAAAGCAATTACATAAAAAATGATCATGATGAAGGAATCATAAGTCATACATACACAACGTTCACTGGCCAGGATGGGACAGAAAACAGTTTGTGATCAGATATTTGCTTGTTTTAAGTAAGATGAAAGTTAACATGTTTAAAGAGAAATGTAAAAAATATATATGCGTTAACTAATTTTAGAGTTGTTGTAGTTACGGTCATACTAGAGGCAAATTACTCATCAAGTTACTTTTTATATCAATCCTCATTGTAAGAATTCTCCCGATAGTCCTTTAACTTGCTGACTTTGACTTAATGAAAGTATTTTACTGATGATTACAAGTCTGACGTTACAGAACTTACCTTTGCAGCCTCCAGCAGCTCTTGCGTTTCTTCCTGGGTGTGACTGACAAAGACATCGCCGATTTGATATGGGATCAATAGGGCGTCGTCGTCTAACATCATGAGGTCATCGCTGGCATCCTGCAAGTTCTGAAGCGATTTCTGAAGGGAGACATCAGCAGACCGAAATTAGTATCAGTAATTTAGCAGCTGCACTACCTTTTTAGACCACACTTAACTGTAACGTATCCAAACAAATTAAGTTTCAGTGGAATTAGTGTCGATTCAACTTCACGGCTGTTTTTAAAGAATGTACTTTGTTCAACTTAAGAGGTGTAGACAAGGTAGGCGTGAGGGTAGACTAGTTATTAGGAATACTGCTCAGTAAACCACATTAAAATGAACAGAACCAGAAACTACAGCCTCCAAAGCAGCCATTAATTTCATTGAACAGCTCCTTTAAAAAGGGAGATTATGCAGCGTTTTCCTTAAAAACAATGTTTAGACTCACATAAAAATAATCCCTCTCACTCATCACTTATGACCCACTAGGAGTGGTGGCAGTGTGTGTATCTGCAGAGACCACCCTGCCCTCTGCCTGTACTTTATTTATTTTGCTGCGTTCGGGACGTTTCTTATGTCAGTTCAGACTCACAGTATCGGGTCTGAACACAACTCTAGTATTCCTAAACCCCATGATGGTCCAACTCATTTTGAAATATGATTTTTGTAAACATACATGACCACATGGTGAACCCTGAGAATGTGACGTTCACAACACATTCTGTGCTTACTTTCTTTGCTTCTATTTCATTTTTCAGCTCTGTCATCCGACTTGTGTTCCGGGCAAATTTATTGATCTTCTGTTGGTCTGCGAATGTGACATTCACGTCTTCAACGGCCTGCAAACAAAAAGGATAGAAAAGTTAAAGCTGTGGCAAGAGTCTGTGTTGGAAAGTTACTCAGTACATTTACTAAATAACTAGTAAATAAAATTCTGAAGTAAATATACTTTACTTGAGTAATACCCTTTTCTGCTACTTGATAATTCTATGCCACTACATTATGTATATGAGAACACCAAATAAATTATTGCTAGCTGTGTATACAATAGTTAAAATTAGTCCGACCGTGAACAGCAGCAACATTTAATTAATGTACACATAAACGCATCAATAATTTAAAGTCAGTATATAATTTAATGTTACATTATTGTTAAGTGGGCTCTCTGCATAATGAGTACCTTTACTTTTGAGACTCAAGTATATTTTGATCCTCGTACAAAACGTAATTCATTTAAAAACTTTGAATGCAGGATTTTTAGAATAACTTACATCTACATTGTGGTATTGCTACTTTTAACGTTATTTAAAAGTACTTCTCCCACTGGTAACGTACACCGGTCAAACCAACATGGCAAACCCCGTTGGTTCGCTAGCATTAATATGAATGCAACGGTTAGCATGCTAGCTAGCTGTGGACGACATCTTGATTGGTGGCCAGTCACCGTTACCAAATATCACTGACGGCGGTGAGCTGCTTATCACCATTATCTTAATGCTGGTGAATTTTTCAGGGCTCTTGGTTGCATAAACACATGACATATCTAGCTGGTGCGTTAGCTAGCAAGGTAACACTTAACGGCTGCTAACTACAACCGTTGACATGAGCTACACGAGGGTGTGACGGTTTTTAAATACATATCTGGCAGCAGCCATTGTGGTTTTCTTCCCAACAAACACCTCTACTGTTTCATATGAGTTCTCAAAAGAGACCGCAACAGAGTGTCTCGAAGACTAAATCCAATTTATCTTTATTTAATACTTACTACAGGTCCCTTCATGGTAGCTGCCATCATGGCTTCCTCGATTGCACAAAGACAGTGTCACTAAACCGAACAATGTGGCTATACCGCCACCTAGCGGGGCGGCATGACAGTGAAGATGGCGGTAAAATGTTTAATAATTTAGTCAGTTTCTACTTGTTTTTCACCATTTTTTCACCTACGCCAACAAACAGTCAACACTGCTAACGTTCTGTAACATCTTTAACTGTCTGCTCCCGGTCATAGACTAACTCTCTTCGTTACCAGCACAAAACACAACATCCCACCAGGCATGAGGCCTTCACTGACCTCCGTAAATGCAAGAACCAATCTTATATAACATCTTAGAACACTTTCTGTAAACACCATAACACCTAACATAACAGGTTAACATTATATGTCTTCAGTCCATTACAATATTGTGGCATCAAACATGGCCGTTCATTTACATCTAGCCTCATAACACAAGACACGTTTATCAATTTCACCACATGGGCAGAATGTAGCCTGTTTGATTTGTAAATATCATTAATCATCTCCAATAACTGTGGTTACAATATCTCAAACAAGTTATTTTATCAACCGGAACTGCTGCTTTGTAATATCTCTACAGCAAACAGTGCTGCACCCAAGTTCAAATATTTACTGAATACACCTGCAAAGCTATAGCACAGTAAGACTATATTTATTCCAATTTCAACTAGCTGCAGATGATATGGGAAGTGTACCACATCATAGATAGATAAATGATGTTGCAACCGGGCAGTATCATGAGAAATCTATTGTTTTGACTACATCTTTATAGTTCTAATGAAGCAGCTTCTTGTAGTGTAGTTCCACTGAAACATGACTACTGAAACTAGTAGGCTGCCATGCGTTGGTACATCATGAAGAGTTTGCTTGAGGTCTCTCAGCTGCGGGCCTTGAATGAAGTCAAAAGTGCACAATCCAAACAGGGGAATCCAACTCCCACCTCAATGTGCACGCCATAGGCTACAATTGAGACATTGTGTTCATGGATTCCAAGCCGTGTCATAATAAATTCAATAAATAGGCTACTGCACATTTGAAGTTCTTTTTAAGATTTTTATTTTGCAGTTGTTTGTGGCAAAACATGCTCAGACACGTTTAGTTGATTTGCATAACGAGGCTTTTGTCAACATGATCACAGCACATTTATTCTCAAAAGTAGGAAACAAACCAAATGATGAGAATCATAAAATAAGGAAGTAATCAGTTGATGGACTAAATTCAGTTTGTCTTTGATCCCTGAAGTCGTCTCAGACAGGCCCGTTTGTATCGATGTATTGAAAGGCCCTCAAAGACATTTAAATAGGACCATGTGATCGTCTTTAAAGACGGATGATTTCATTACAGAGCTCTTTGTGTTTCTTGATTAACTGTGATAATGAAGCAGATAGTTCCAATCAAAAAGCCTTTTCTCAAATAATATCAACGAAATACTTTATACTTCGATAAAGAAAAAGATGCTGCTCATAATGACCTAAATGACGTCGTGCTTAAAGTTTTCCCTTCACAACAGGGTTGTAAGAGAAACATATTTATTTTTGTTTTGACAGTGTGGAAATGTGCCAGGCCAATATCCTTAATCCACATCCTGTTACTTCTCATTTGACAACACAAATGTGCCGCGTTACCACAGTGTGATTGATTAGAGTGTAACTACATTGTTATCATGTTGGGGTGCAGAAAATTCACAGTGAGATTAACATAAGCTTATTAAAAAGCACCAACATGGGCATTTTACTGGAGGCTTTTCACTGGAGGAAATCAATTGATTACTTAAAAACAGTCCCACCCATTTTCAAAGCACACCAACTGTGTATATAGGTGGTTACCAACCGCTTATATACACAGCTGAATAGGAGCAGGAAGAACATCTCTTTGCCACAGTGACAAACTTTCCATATTTATTTTCCTGAAGGAGGATATCACTTGCTTGACTTACAGAGGTGTAACAAGGTAAGATAAATTAATGATACTGATGTTAAGAAGATGCCAAACTACTGTGTGAACAGATTTACAAATTATTTAATCACTCAGTAAGACATTGGTCATTATTTTTGTTAGTTTATGCAACATAAGAAAACTACATTTCTGTTTGTTTCCCTTTTTGTTTCAGTTGAGTCAGTGTTAAAAAGCCTGTGTCTGTAGGTCTCTACTGGCAAAAACATGGGAAACGAGCACTCCAAGAACATTGAGCTGCTGAACACGGTAATATTCTACTAAAACAAAGCTGTAAGGCTATACCTGTAGTATAAATAACTTTGCTGCCTCTAAATCAGTGGTGAGATTCACATGGAACAATTGATGCTAGTTGCCTCTTGAACCGAAGGTGTGAACCCGCAAGTTTTTAAAAATGTTGGATTGGTCAGAGGTTCATTTATAATCAAAACCACTATTTCTGTTGAATTTGAACCCTCTGTAGATACTTATGAGCTGTGGAGCTAACACAGGCCCATGTTTCTTTATTATCTTTTATAGATTGGGACAATTCCTGAGATGCTTGAAAATGTGAAGGGCATCTCTGCAAACATCTCATCTAATGGGATGGAGATTACTGGTGAGTGCATGAGTATTATTATTATTTTTTTTAAATTTCTTCTCGTTAAGTTAAATAATTGAAAAGTAAAACATGATAATGATTTAACTGTGGAATAGTGGTAAAATGTATACTCTAGGACAGATGTCTTCAACAGGGGGTCCGCGAAATTTTTGGTTGATTAGACAATAAAAAAATAAAAAAATAATAATATATATTTCTTTTTCTCTAAACATGAATCTGTCCATTATTTTAATAGTTCAGTATTGTATGAAAGATAACAGGTATCTTTATGCATGGCAGTGGCACTAATAGGCCATCACTCATTTTTCGTTTCCACATTTATGTTTAAAAGGAAAACATCAAATTGAATAGCTTGTATGCATGATTATCATGCAATTGGCAGACAATGTTGATATTGGCATTGGTATCAGCTGTTTATAAAAGGCAGTGGCTCAGCCACCCTACTCACTGTACCTTGCACATGTTTAAAATAAAAACATGAATATATGAACCTGTATATTATTTGAATAGCTTAGTATTGAATGCACAATAAAGAGGTTTACAGGGTACTAGGCCCATTTAATATAAAACACAATTTTATACAATATATAGTCGGGTGTCCCTGCTCCAGCTCTCTATCAGTTTGGGGATCCTTGGCCTGAAAAACGTTGAAGACACCTGCTCTAGGAGAATCCAAACATGAGAGAAGATTTGTTTTTTGCTGATCTTTATTCTGTTATCTGTTTCATTGTATCAGCAGACCTTTTCATGTGTGTGTTGGATTAGTCCTTTGGACTTTTATAAGGCCCTGTCAACACACTGACTCACAGCTGGCCTCTGTCTTGTCTTTGGCTTCCAATGTAAACTATAGGCGTAGTCTCAGACATTAGGAGCCACTATTTGTCCTGTCACGGTGTGGTTGTGTGTCTTTGCGGTAACAATCATGCTGTAGGATTCCCACAGGGACCTGACTTTGTCAAAGAGCTAATGTTGACGCTGGAGATAATGATAATGTCACTTAGCCCAGGTTTACTTCATGGAGCATTGCGCGCGGAGATATCATGCATGAGTTTCATGTTGTATGCAAAGAGTTTAACATTGAAAATCAGCATTGACATGTAATATGTAGTGACAGCTGTGACTTTCTTTGGTAAAGCAGATGTACACACATGAGTAATTATTAGATAAGACGAATTATTGCAACATGGACTTCACATTACAGAAATCCAAATTTAGTCCCAGTTAGTAACATTTTGACAATTTAAAGAACTATAATATATTTTGATCTGTAAATGAAAAACAACAACAGTATTTTCTTGTGCTAGTTTGGTTATTGCAGGTTCCAAACATTGGAATCAAATCTTATATTTTGAAATTTGGTGCCGTGGGCCAACCATTTATTTCACATTTTCTTATAATGGATTCTTTTTTGTCTTTTTTTGCAGTTAACGGTAAGACCACAGTCCAGCAAAATAGCAAGCCCTTCTCTTTAAACCTTGCCACTGAATCAAATGATTTTGTGATTGTCGAATCAGAAGCTGCAGTTGTTTCTCAAATCCTTGAAACCATCTTATTGAAGGAAGAGATGAAGGAAAATAATGTAGACCAAACAGATGTTTGTCTTCCTGCCAGCGATCCACAGACAGTGAGTGCACTTTGTTTGTGTTTGTTTTTTAAAGGTGAAATTCTATATTCTTCTCATTGTCAACTAATTTCATGAAAAGACAGAAAAACAAGTTTTGCCAAAACTTGATATATCTTATTCCTCAGTGCCACAGGGCTGCAATGTTGTTCAAAATGATGAAAAACAAAAATGGTGACACTGATGCACTGCGTGACATGTTCCTTTATTATGGATTGGTGTACTTTATTTTGACTCACTCCTACATACATTGTCCTACTGACAAATGTGTGTTTATCCACGACTGAAAAAGTCCTCAACAAATCCAGTATTTACTCCTGTTTGAGTAGCATTTCCTAAAAAACAACAGTGCCCAGCACTTTTATAAAATTATTTAGCCCTTTCCTGAAAATGAAACTGTATATTTTTGAGCCAAAAAATGTTATAGACGGCAGGAAAATTAGCCCTTATTGAGTAAAGGGACTGCATTGTTGGTTTTGTTCATACTTAGGGTAATATAGAATAATGCCAGTATTATTTGTTTAATGTTTTCGAATCTATAAAACAATCTGCATGCCAAAATGCCTCACATAGATTTAGCCAGTCAAGTACTTTAAGTCGTACATAAACAAATTGAAAGAACGAAATCATTTCTGTAATCACAAAACAATTCCTTTACTGAGAGAATTGTTCTGCTGTCTCAGTGTGATCAAGCACATGGTTGTCTGTGTCTCGGAATAAAGAAAACAACTGTATTTTACTCAAACACAAATGTTAATTTTCATGATAAAGGAGTCAACCTCAAGTGGAGAGGGAGCTGCCACCGTGACCATCGCTGTGCACCGAGAGAACTTTGAATTTCCACGTCGAAAAGCTGTAATATCAACACAAACAGACAGAATAATTGAAGCAGATATTTCAACACAAACTGGTGAGGATGATGATGACACAGCCACCGATACCGAGGGCCCGGTTGAAGAAGTAATCGACATGGAGACCGCAGCAAGCAAAGAAGATCCTCTGAATGAGTTGGCCTGTGACATTGCTGAGGAGCTTGTTGAGGAAACTGCAAACGAGGAGCCCATTGACAACCAGGCAGCTGTGATCATCAATGAGGAAGTGGTCATGAAGATTATTGTGTATGAGAATATAGGGTTCAGAACGGAACGGGTGGAAGCTACTGACAATAAAAAGTATGATCCTGAAGAAGAGAGCATGACTGGGCGTGACATTGCTGCAGAACCAGATTCTAACCAAAAAGAACTCATTATTGAAGATGAAATAGTTGCAGAGGAAAATTGTATTGAAGAAACCTTGCCATTGGAGGTCTATTACAGCCTTCGTGAAGTGGTGGCAGATTGTGTTGAGGCGGTTTTCGCAGCTGTACCTCAATCCACTGGCTTTGCTGCCGTGAACACGTCAGTGCCAGTTGCAGATAAAGTAATTACTGAAGACAATGGTGAAGGAGCAGGAGACATGTCAGTCGATGTAGGGCTGACTGAAACAGCTGAACCTCAGTCTACTGCCGTCACTCCTAAGGCCCAGGAAGCAAATGGCGTTCCTTCCTCAGCAACTACGCTGATGGAGGAAATCTCTGAGGTTGTTTGTGAGGAGCCTAATCCCACACCTGCAAACCAAGACGTGCCTGTAGAGGAACGTGCTGTCCCTCTTGTGACACTACTTCTAGTTAAGGTGGAATCTGCCCATGAAGAGGTCACTGCTGATGATGCTGTTGCCCTCATTGAAGAGCTTCCTGAAGATACTTTAAGCTCTGTTGAGGATGCAGTCAAGCCTGAGTCTATTCCTGAAGATTGTACTACAGATGAGAAGGCGGAGGTTGGTGAAGATGTGAAAGCTGATGTGAGACCAGAACGATATGAAGAAGGAGAACCAAGTCCTGTATTTGTCGATGCTGAGTTGACACTGGAGGCAGCAATCAATGCCCTCTCTCAAGAATTTGAATCGAGTAACATCACTCCACAGGAGACTGCCATGGATAATGGCTTCCTCGTGGAAGAAGAGGTGAGCACTGCAACAACGTATGTGGCCCTTTCTGCAGAACAAGAAGCAAGCATTGCTATTCCAGAGGAGCAAGTTGAGACGGTCGCTGACGAGACAAATGAAGACGCTGTAGGGGCTTTATCAAATGAAATTGAAGCAGTGCCAGAAAGTGTTGAGGACGATGCCACAAACGTAGGTGAGGAACCTGCAGATGTGCCACCGATGGACGCCACAGAAGAGCCTGAGCCTTGCGTTTCAGTCCAAGAGGAACTAAAAGACGAGAATGTCGCCCCAGCCGAAGTGCCAACTGATTCCAATCATGTTGTTGCTGAGGAGCCCGTGGAGGAGAGTTCGAGCCTTGTCGATGAAGTTATAAAACAGATTGTGGTAGAAATCGTTACAGAAGATGTTGTTACAGCTGAATGTAACTTTGTGGCTTCAGAGGAGGTAGCACCAGAGGTCATCGTAGAGGGAGAGACTGAAGAGGAAGCAGAGAATGAATCAAGTGTGAACTCAACAGATTCAACACCGGACTCACAAAGTGTCACAAGAACAGACATGGAAGCTTTAGCTGTCAGGTTGCAGTCCGCTTGTATATCAGTTGTTGAAGAACCAACACATGGGCTTGGTGGTTCAACTCTATCTTCACTGGGGTACGGTATTACTGTTACTATTCATGTAGCCCCAAAGCAAGAACAGCAGTGAAATGTTGAAGGAATTGTCTGAACTTTTGTTTTGAAATTGAGTGGTCTGCTTCCAGGATACCATTTGTTTAATGATATGTGGTAGTAATTGTAACTTGATTGTAAAATGATTTGTGTTTTATCACAATGCAAAGGGCCTCTGTTTTTTATATATCATCAACACATGTGCCGAAACATTTTCCAATAAAATCAAAAATGAAAACCTCTTAATCATTCAGGGTTTTGTTCATTATCTATTTGCATTATTTTGGTCGGTGTTAAGTAAGAAATAATACCTGCTTTAAAAAATAAGGGTAATAATAACTTTGTATAAGAAAGGAATATGAAATTTGAATCAGTTGACGCTGAAGGAATGTGGAAGTGAACAGATTTACTAATGATCTTAAAATCAGAGTCAGTGTTGTTTTTAAAAGATAACCCACCATCAAAACACAGCAAGGTATTTGAGTTTCCTGACATTTCTCAGGGCAGAACTCTCACACATTGTTGAATATCAATGAGTGAGGGGTGGGACACACACATTAATAAAAGGCTGATTGTTGACAATGCCCCGAGTAGGCAGAGGCATGGTTGGAATTGTGTACTCCCATCTCAATGCTGCGATTAAGACACTCACTGCTTGCATTATCAGCGACGCTGCACTAACGTAATTCTAAAAGGCTAATTCTTTGTGATGGTGTATAGGAGACAGCTAACCTAAAGCCAGAGTCAGAATCATTGACGGAGCCAGAGAGTGTGACTCTAGTCTTGGGTCCAGAGGGAGAAAAAGCTCCTGAATCTGACAACGGGAAGAGTCAACCTGTGGAAAACCAAGAGGACAGTATCCCAGAAAAGACTCCAGTTATGAACTTCTTCAAAACACTAGTAAGTGACACAATTTAAGAAATTAAGTGTGGTTTATATGCATTTAATATTTCTAATTTCTTGGAAAATTAGACTGCTTGGGATGAAATATATTGAAGAATTGCTTTAATCAAAAGTGAAAAAAAAACAATCCACCCCTTGTTATCGTCAAATATTACTGAAGGCAAACAGCTGCTTAATGTGAGTGTTTTGATTTTTACTGCAGAAATTTGGTAATTTGTCTGATAAAGAAGGTGATAACAAATTAAACAGTGAAGATGTTGTGTTTAAATTCAAACGGTAAGTCCTCTTGTTGTTGAAGTATATGAAAAAGCCACTTTTACGGCAGCAAAGGTATCCATAGCAAGATCTGTCATGATTACAGTGCCTGGTGGAAAAGCCCACAACAAGCAGCTATTGTATTTCCTCTTCATCGTGCTGTCTTTTGGATTCATGCCGTTTTAAAGAGTTACCATTGCACTAGCCCCATGCTAATCAAGTCTCTGAACATGCGGGAATGTGGTGGCCTATTGTTCAACCCATAGTGTGAGCTCACAAGGGAGGCCTGTACAGTTGGGAGTTGAGATTTGTGAAGATAGAGCGAGGGAAGGCCTACGCCATCTCCGGAGCACAATGGCTGTCACAATGACAGCGCATGTACTGTATGTGCTCTGTCAGGGACCTCAGTGTCCCTCAGTTAGCTTATCATAAAGACCTATGTCTGCATTCATGAAAGCCTTCTGTTTTATCAAAATAATTATTTTTCTGTTCTTGTTACATCAGCTACAGTAGTCACACTGACTCTGTTTTACACTGCAGCTTGCCAGCTATGTGAAATTAAGGTTTAATAACATTTGAAGGTGGCCATTGTCATCTTATTTTTATGTCTGGCAGGAATAAAAGTGATTGAAGACAGTTAATGGTTCTTTCCTTGTTACACAGGTGACTGTCAAAGTAATCAAAAAGGAAACAGATACTGCTGATGCCACTAAAGACCAGGTGACCAGATGTTTATGAAGCATTACATCACATATAAACCATGTTAAATTATTAATTCATCGTGACTGTACCACCGAGGGATTCTTCAGAATAGTTTTCATTTTCTTTGATTTCCTTTCAATATCCAGTTTAATATCATGATTATTGTGGTTAACAAAGCCGAATCAGTGAACTCAGTAATGTTAGGGGCTAATTATTTGACTAGTTCTTTGTACAGTATATTGATTGTGTGTTGAATGCTGTTTGTGCTTCATAACTGGCATACATTTCTGTCTGATATTTCTGATTCCAAAAAAACAATAGGTTCCCCAAATTATATAGACAAGCTTTTTTGCAGACCATTTTGTTTTGCTTCAGTTTAAGTTTATTTCTCTAACTGCTTCCTTTTTTCTGTTGCCAAATAGTCCCAGAAGGAGAACCAACCAGCGGCAACCACTACTGTGAGCACAATGCCCATAAAGTGTTTTAATTAGTTTTTATTTCCCTAGAAAGCATATGTTTACCGGACATAGTTGGATTCAGTTTACTTCTAGAAACTCTGCTTTATTTTCTAACGCTGCATTGTACACACTAATTCATGTTTTAATAGTTTATGTTGGATGAATACCAGGGGCGTTTCTAGGATTCATAGAAAGGGGGGGCTTAGCCCCAAGGAGAGCGGCATGTTTGCGCGCAATGTTTTTTGGGGCCCATTTGGGGCCGCGGATATCCATTGTTTCAGACAGTTCATAGATTGGTTCAATCAGAAAGAGTGTGATTTTGCTCTATAGTTTTATTTGCATTCAGTATATGATAACACAAGAGACAGAATTTCAGGGTCATAGTGAAATTTGACAACACAAATATGAACTTTTGTCAAATAAACAGAGAGAAATAATTTTCCTACTTGTAAAGGAAAGACGGATAAACTAGCTTTCACTATAGCTTTCACCGCGACACTCCCAAATCCTAATTCTTAAAGGGAACGCACACAATGGATGGAGAATGGACCTGACGGTGTCAACTTTACATCGTTAAGTATGATGATAGACTGTTGGATTGTAATTTGAAGGGGGAGAAAACATACAAACTAGAACGCACGCACATATGTAGCATGTTAGAGTTATAAATAACTTGTCCATGTGAGAAACAATAGTTTAATTTAAGCCCCCCTAAAACAGGCATAACGACGCCCCTGATGAATACTTAGTTGCTGAACTGAATTGAATCACTGCTTTGCATTTATCTTATCATACCTCACCTAAAAATGACATTGTGTAAAATGCATTTGCCGTTAAAGGTGACTGTGTGGACAGTTTCCTTTCCAAAAGCTTTTACTTTAACACACGCTCTCTCTTGAATAGGTCGCACAAGTATCTGAGCCGCCCGCAGCACCCAAAGGAATGTCTATCCCACCGCCACCTCCTCCAGAGCCACCGAAAATGGAAATCAAGGCAGAACCAGCTGCCAAAGCCTCACCAAAAGAAGAACCAAAAGCTGATGCAAAGGAATCCGAGTCCCCAAAAGGAAAATCAGCCAAAGTTTCTCTCGGCAAATTCTTCCGTTCAAAGGTAAATGAACAGTAAACTGGAGCTCGCAAGACAAGATCGTTGTGGTTATTCATTTAGACTTTCAGTAAGTGCATGGTCCACTTAGTGTGAAATATACTGTATGTGAATTTGAGGTACTGGTAGGTGTCAAGGCATCCAAAGGCAAGGCTTCAGCAAGTGGAGCCAATGCCCCGGCCAAGTCTGCAGCAGTGGTACAGTGGCACATTATTATAATCTCAAACTGACCATGGCTCATCCTGTTACTAACTGAACAAGAGCTGGTTTGTCTGGAGGTGGCAGAAACGGAACAATTTGCTGTTTCCAAACTGGAACCTGCTGCCATTGTGTAATCCAGACGAATCAGGTTTGCGTTGTACTCTGCAGCTAGACATGTAATAATAGTAATAGCGTGACTTCGGTCAAAAGGTTTCGCTGTAAAAAAAGCCTCACGTTATCTGTTTCTACCACAGTCCATATTTCCATGATGCATTATATTCCCAACATTTAAATTCCATTAGTGATTCATTGAATTAAAAATGATTTGATATTTTGGGAAATACACTTATCTTGCTTACTTGCCAAGCGTTAGATGAGAGGATCAATACCACTCTCATTTCTGTAAGCTAGAATCAAGAGACAATGAGCTTAGCTCAGCACAAAGCTCACTTATAAACACAATGTTTGTGAGGTCTGTGCTGTTAAGTCATCTGTATGTCACATTGAGGTTGCCAGGCAAAACAACTTGCCATTTTTCCACTTCAATTTTCGAGCAAATCAAACAAACAAGTTACAGTGTAATTAGGGTACTTCGCAGGCGCTGGTAGGTGTAGGCTAGGCTAGCTGTTTCCCTTTGCTTCCAGTGTTTATGCTAAGCTAAGCGTATCACCTCCTGGCTTTAGCTCGATACTTAGCTCACAGTCACGAGAGCGGTATTGACCTGCTCATCCAACTTTCGA